>NC_069503.1:1100541789-1100709289 GCF_027579735.1 Bombina bombina | reverse complement strand
AATATGATAGTTACTTTTTAACTGTCACAAATGTCATGTTATTCTATCAACCATGAAATTAATGCATTGGTCCATTTGTGTTTCAATAAGTTATAACTTGTCTATTTCTGAAAGTTCTGTGATGCCTTGTGAAGAAAATGTGTTCTCTTCAAACCAACCAAGCAAATTATATATATATATATATATATATATATATATATATATATATATATATATATATATATATATATATATATATATATATATATTTATAGAATATTTTTTTTAATGTTATTGTGTATTTAATTATTACAAATAAATATGACCCATAGTTAATTTTGTTTTCCGATCTATTCAAACTCTGTTTGGAATCTAGTGATTTCATGTGTAAGAATTTCCTGTTTTGCCAATTGGTTCAAAAAAGCTAACTGATTTACCTTTCATTCATTTTAGCATTGGTACATAATAATTCTTCCACAGAATACTCTGATAAACAATATGTTGAAAGATTGACAGTTAAGAGTTAAATCGTTTTTATATCACAAACAACCACTCTTCCATGTTTACATAAACAACCACCTAATTTTAACACTACAAAATATCCTTTTCTATATTAATTTACTGATGGAAAACTGAGGGGATGTGAGGATTTATATAGTACATTATACCGAGTGTGTAGATTTACCAGTATATTGATTTAACTGATTTAGCCCACTGGCAAGCAAGTCATTTTCATCCAGCATATCAAACAAGTTGCAACTTGCTGAGTGCAAAATGTATTCTTAGCTATTTGGCTCTGTGCTATTTATGCCATTAATGTCTAAATTTTAAAATCATAAATAAATATGTTATGTTGTAAATCTATTGTAAAACCAATAAGAGATTTGGAACATGAGTAAAGATGTGTTGGTCAAATTTTAACACTAATTGGCTGATTGAATGACCATGTGATTGGTTAATTAATTATTTTATTTGTTGCCTTTTTAGTTTGACCTTCAGCGCATTGTCATATACTGTGATTCTCGGCATGCTGAACTGGAGACCTGCTGTGATATACCCAATGGACCCGTAAGCAATAGTAATGTATTTGTCTGTGATCAAATGAAAAGTATTTCCAATAAGTAATGTGATAAAATCAAAATAGTCAAAGCCATTAGGCGGTTCCTGTAAGATCAAAATAACTCTAACTTCAACCCTAATCCCATTCCTAACCTTAAAGGGACACTGAACCCAAATATTTTCATTCGTGATTCAGATAGAGCATGCAATTTTAAGCAACTTTATAATTTATTCCTATTATCACATTTTCTTCATTCTCTTAGTATCTTTATTTGAAATGCAAGAATGTAAGTTTAGATGCCGACCCATTTTTGGTGAACAACCTGGGTTGTTCTTGCTGATTGGTGGATAAATTTATCCACCAATAAAAAATGCTGTCCACAGTTCTGAACCTAAAAAAAACTTAGATGCCTTCTTTTTCAAATAAAGATAGCAACAGAACGAAGAAACATTGATAATAGGAATAAATTAGAAAGTTGCTTAAAATTCCATGCTCTATCTGAATCACAAAAGAAAAAATTTGGGTACAGTGTCCCTTTAAATCCAAAACCTACTCCTAATTCCCAAGACACAAATCCATAACTCCATCTTTAAACCTAATCTCTATCAATAACCCCGACCCACAACTCTATCTTCACTGTTACTCCCTATGACTAACTCCAATACCTAACCACATCATTAGGCCTAATCCCTAACCCCATCTCTAAACCTAATCTATATCCCTAATTCTCAACTAACTTCAATCCCTAACTCATCCATAAATATAACATCCCTATCATTAAAAGGACACTCAACACAAAATATATTTCAGGCACCTCCTTCTAATCATGGAAGCTGACATTATGGAACCCATGACTAGAGGGAGGCAAGGAAAAAACCTCAACACTATGGATATAAAAAGATTTGGTGTTTAATATCTCTTTAACCCTAACTCTAATCTAAACCCTTACAGCAATCCCTAACTCCACTGTCTAACCCTTATCGCCAAGACAACCACCAGTCGCTAGCCCCACATTCTCCTGTTGACATTTTCTTCAGCAACATTGTACACAAAAAGTGATTATGGATAACCTACACAACACATTACTGGAGCATTTCTAATGTATTTTATAAATTATTTCCCCTCCTTTACTAATGTTTATGTTGTTACATGCAGTGTGTGGTTACAGTAGTCACTGAGCCAACTCCCTTTCTGACTACAACATCTGGAGCTGAACATAGAGGCACAGAACAGACCATCAACTGTACAAACTGTCCTTTTGGTGAAAAGGTATTTTTATTTACATCTGCATGAATCCAAAAATATATCAAATATCTCACTATAATGTATGGTGATGTGTCCCTACCAATCAGATCTCATATGCAGGAGCATGCATATGGTGCAGATATATTTCCTGGAGGCCCTGCGGAACAGAGTGGTGGGGACGAGGTTTGGTTGGGTGGGCTGAGCCGCAATGATAAAGGTGGAACAAAATTGATGTGGGCGGAGTTGGGCATGTCATCGGTGGAGCTAATGCAGTCCCTAGAAACCGTGACATTTACCCTGATGGATCTGCAGAAGGACAACTGACAAACCTACCAAGCTGTGAAAACTCCACAAGATTTGGGACGGTTGGGAAGTCTGCAAATGCAATATTAAAATAAGACATTGCTGATATGTTATTCTATAGCAAGACAATAGAAATACATTGTGATTGCAAGGTGATTAATGTACGTTTTTTTTTAAGGGTGAAATGGGTCTTCCTGGTCCAGAAGGTCCTATTGGTCCAAAGGTAAATCATTCTGACCATGTCTTTATTTTTTGCTTGTATGTTGTTTAATATCTAAGTTTGAAAGTAAAAACATATCTCAGCATCTGATAACTAAAGAGTCTTCATAGATACTCACTTGCAGAAGGAACCTTTGGAGCTGTGTAACCTTGTGCTTTACATGTGACAAATCTTTAATTAACTCCAGTCTACACCATCATTCTTTGTATAAAAAGATAGATAATCCCAATCCCTTTATTACCCATGTCCCAGTTTTGCATAACCAACACAGTTATAATAATACACTTTTTATCTCTGTGATTACCTTATATCTAAGCCTCTGCAGACGTTTTTGTTGCTGTTATAATTTACTAGTTAAAGGGATAGCATACTACTAACCACTAAATATCACCTATTGAGCAGCAGATGCCATAAGTCGGCATTTTTTAAATAATTTTTTCTTTCATGTAATTGGCAAGAGTCCATGAGCTAGTGACGTATGGGATATACAATCCTACCAGGAGGGGCAAAGTTTCCCAAACCTCAAAATGCCTATAAATACACCCCTCACCACACCCACAATTCAGTTTTACAAACTTTGCCTCCTAGGTGGTGAAGTAAGTTTGTGCTAAGATTTCTAGGTTTATATGCGCTTCTCAGCATTGTTGAAGCCCAATTCCTCTCAGAGTGCAGTGAATGTCAGAGGGACGTGAAGGGAGTATCACTTATGAATACGATGATTTCCCTAACAGGGGTCTATTTCATAGGTTCTCTGTTATCGGTCATAGAGATTCATCTCCTACCTCCCTTTTCAGATCGACGATATACTCTCAATTTACCATTACCTCTACTGATAACTGTTTCAGTACTGGTTTGGCTATCTGCTATATGTGGATGGGTGTCTTTTGGTAAGTATGTTTTTTTATTATTTAAGACACCTCAGCTATGGTTTGGAACTTTATACATTTATATAAAGTTCTAAATATATGTATTGTACTTATATTTGCCATGAGTCAGGTTCATGTATTTCCTTCTGCAGACTGTCAGTTTCATATTTGGGGAAAATAAAAAAAATTTAAGAAAAAATTTTCTTACCTGGGATTTAGTCTTTTTTTCAATTGACTACTTCTTGCAAATTGCGGGCGGTATTAGGCCCGCGGGTGTGTCAAATGCTAGACTTTATTACGTCAGTCTTGGCCGACCCATTTTTGGTGAACAACCTGGGTTGTTCTTGCTGATTGGTGGATAAATTTATCCACCAATAAAAAAATGCTGTCCACAGTTCTGAACCTAAAAAAAACTTAGATGCCTTCTTTTTCAAATAAAGATAGCAAGAGAACGAAGAAAAATTGATAATAGGAATAAATTAGAAAGTTGCTTAAAATTCCATGCTCTATCTGAATCACAAAAGAAAAAATTTGGGTTCAGTGTCCCTTTAAATCCAAAACCTACTCCTAATTCCCAAGACACAAATCCATAACTCCATCTTTAAACCTAATCTCTATCAATAACCCCGACCCTCAACTCTATCTTCACTGTTACTCCCTATGACTAACTCCAATACCTAACCACATCATTAGCCCTAATCCCTAACCCTAACCCCATCTCTAAACCTAATCTATATCCCCAATTCTCAACTAACTTCAATCCCTAACTCATCCATAAATATAACATCCCTATCATTAAAAGGACACTCAACACAAAATATATTTCAGGCACCTCCTTCTAATCATGGAAGCTGACATTATGGAACCCATGACTAGAGGGAGGCAAGGAAAAAACCTCAACACTATGGATATAAAAAGATTTGGTGTTTAATATCTCTTTAACCCTAACTCTAATCTAAACCCTTACAGCAATCCCTAACTCCACTGTCTAACCCTTATCGCCAAGACAACCACCAGTCGCTAGCCCCACGTTCTCTGTTATCGGTCATAGAGATTCATCTCCTACCTCCCTTTTCAGATCGACGATATACTCTCAATTTACCATTACCTCTACTGATAACTGTTTCAGTACTGGTTTGGCTATCTGCTATATGTGGATGGGTGTCTTTTAAGTATGTTTTTTTATTATTTAAGACACCTCAGCTATGGTTTGGAACTTTATACATTTATATAAAGTTCTAAATATATGTATTGTACTTATATTTGCCATGATTCAGGTTCATGTATTTCCTTCTGCAGACTGTCAGTTTCATATTTGGGGAAAATAAAAAAATTTTAAGAAAAAATTTTCTTACCTGGGATTTAGTCTTTTTTTCAATTGACTACTTCTTGCAAATTGCGGGCGGTATTAGGCCCGCGGGTGTGTCAAATGCTAGACTTTATTACGTCAGTCTTGGCGCAATAATTTTTTTGGCGTGAAAAATACGTCTATGACGCAACTTCGTCATTTCCGGCGTCATAGTTGACGCCGGAGCCTTACACACGGTTGCATCATTAGTGATGCGAGTGTGTCATTTCCGGTTATTATTGGCGCCAAAAAAGTTTTCAGTTACATTGTGCGTCATACTTGGCGCAAAACTTTTTCATTATTTTAATAAGCCATTGATGTTTGCCTCTTGCCTTTTCCTCTATCAGAGGGCTATGCTTTTTGCATTTTTTCCCATTCCTGAAATTGTCATATAAGGAAATTGCTTTATATGTTGTTTTTTCTTTTACATTTTGCAAGATGTCTCAATCTGATCCTGCCTCAGAAGTTTCTGCTGGAACATTGCTGCCTGACATCGGGTCTACCAAAGCTAAGTGCATTTGTTGTAAGATTGTGGAAATTATTTCACCGAATGTCATTTGTATTAGTTGGCATGATAAACTTTTACATGCAGATAGTGTGTCCATCAGTAATAGTACATTGCCAGTTGCAGTTCCTTCAACTTCTAATGTACATGATATACCTATGAATTTTAAAGAATTTGTTTCTATCCAGAAGGCTTTGTCTGCATTTCCACCTGCTAATAAACGTAAAAGGTCTTTTAAAACTTCTCATTCAGTTGATGAAATTTCAAATGACCAACAACATAATAATTTATCCTCCTCTGATGAGGATCTATCTGATACAGAAGATCCTTCCTCAGACATTGACACTGACAAATCTACTTATTTATTTAAAATAGAGTATATGCGTTCCTTATTAAAAGAAGTGTTAATTACTTTGGATATTGAGGTAACCAGTCCTCTTGACGTTCGGTCTAATAAACGTTTAAATGCTGTTTTTAAACCTCCTGTGGTTTCTCCAGGGGTTTTCCTATTCCTGAGGCTATTTCTGATATGATTTCTAAGGAATGGAATAAGCTAGGTACTTCTTTTATTCCTTTTTCAGGGTTTAAAAAATTGTATCCCTTACCAGCAAATTTTATAGAGTTTTGGGAAAAAATCCCCAAAGTTGATGGGGCTATTTCTATTCTTGCTAAACGTACCACTATTCCTATGGAAGATAGTACTTCCTTTAAGGATCCTTTAGATAGGAAGCTTGAATCGTATCTAAGGAAGGATTATTTATATTTAGGTCATCTTCTCAGACCTGCAATTTATTTTTTGGTTGATGTTGCGGCTGCATCAACTTTCTGGTTGGAGAATTTAGCGCAACAAGAATTGGATTCTGACATATCTAGTATTATTCGCTTACTGCAATATGCTAATCATTTTATTTGTGATGCCATTTTTTATATTATCAAAATTGATGTTAGATCCATGTCTTTAGCTATATTAGCTAGAAGAGCTTTGTGGCTTAAATATTGGAATGCTGATATGACATCTAAATCTAAATTACTATCTCTTTCTTTCCAAGGTAATAATTTATTTGGTTCTCAGTTGGATTCTATTATTTCATCTGACACTGGGGGAAAGGGAGTTTTTCTGCCTCAGGATAAAAAACCTAAGGGTAAATCTAAGGCTTCTAACCGTTTTCGTTCCTTTCGTCAAAATAAGGAACAAAAACTCAATCCTTCCCCCAAGGAATCTGTTTCCAATTGGAAGCCTTCCTCATTGGAATAAATCCAAGCCATTTAAGAAACCAAAGTCAGCCCCTAAGTCCGCATGAAGGTGCGGCCCTCATTCCAGCTCAGCTGGTAGGGGGCAGATTAAGGTTTTCAAGGATATTTGGATAAATTCTGTCCAAAATCAATGGATTCAGAGCATTGTCTCTCTCGAATAGGATTCAGAGTAAGACCTCCTGTGAGAAGATTTTTTCTCTCACGTATCCCAGCAAATCCAGTAAAAGCTCAGGCTTTCCTAAAGTGTGTTTCAGACCTGGAGTCTTCAGGGGTAATCATGCCAGTTCCTTTTCAGGAACAAGGTTTGGGGTTTTATTCAAATCTATTCATTGTCCCAAAGAAGGAAAATTTATTCAGACTAGTTCTGGATCTGAAAATTGTGAATCGTTATGTAAGATGGTGACTATAAGGACTATTCTGCCTTTTGTTCAGCAAGGACATAATATGTCCACAATAGACTTGCAGGATGCATACCTTCATATTCCGATTCATCCAGAACATTATCAGTTCCTGAGATTCTCTTTTCTAGACAAGCATTACCAATTTGTTGCTCTTCCATTTGGCCTAGCAACAGCTCCAAGAATCTTTTCAAAGGTTCTAGGTGCCCTACTCTCTGTAATCAGAGAACAGGGTATTGCGGTGTTTCCTTATTTGGACGATATCTTGGTACTAGCTCAGTCTTTACGTTCTGCAGAATCTCACACGAATCAACTAGTGTTGTTTCTTCAGAAACATGGTTGGAGGATCATTTCTTGATTCCTCAGACAAGGGTCACCTTTTTAGGCTTCCAGATAGATTCAGTGCCCATGACTCTGTCTCTAACAGACAAGAGACGTTTAAAATTGGTTGCAGCCTGCCAGCACCTTCAGTCTCAGTCATTCCCTTCAGTGGCTATGTGCATGGAAGTTTTAGGTCTCATGACTGCAGCATCGGACGCGATCCCCTTTGCTCGTTTTCACATGAGACCTCTACAGCTTTGTATGCTGAACCAATGGTGCAGGGATTATACAAAGATATCACAATTAATATCCTTAAATCCCAATGTACAACACTCTCTGACGTGGTGGATAGATCACCATTGTTTAGTTCAAGGGGCTTCTTTTGTTTGACCAACCTGGACTGTGATCACAACAGATGTGAGTCTTTCAGGTTGGGGAGCTGTTTGGATATCTCTGACAGTACAAGGGGTTTGGAAATCTCAAGAGGCGAGATTACCAATAAATATTTTAGAACTCCGTGCAATTCTCAGAGCTCTTCAGTTTTGCCCTCTGTTAAAGAGAGAACCGTTCATTTGTTTTCAGACAGACAATATCACAACAGTGGCATATGTCAATCATCAGGGTGGGACTCACAGTACCGAAGCTATGAAAGAAGTATCTCGGATACTTGCTTGGGTGGAATCCAGCTCTCTGTGATGCATATCCCAGTTGTAGACAATTGGGAGGCGGATTATCTCAGTCGTCAGACTTTACATCCAGGGGAGTGGTCTCTCCATCCAGATGTGTTTTCTTAGATTGTTCAGTTGTGGGGTCTTCCAGAGATAGATTTCATGGCCTCTCATCTAAACAAGAAACTTCCCAGATACCTGTCCAGGTCCAGGGATGTTCAGGCAGAGGCAGTGGATGTGCTGACACTTCCTTGGTGTTATCATCCTGCTTACATTTTCCCGCCTCTAGTTCTCCTTCCAAGAGTGATCTCCAAAATCATCATGGAACAATCGTTTGTGTTGCTGGTGGCTCCAGCATGGCCACACAGGTTTTGGTATGCGGATCTGGTTCAGATGTCCAGTTGCCAGCCTTGGCCACTTCCGTTAAGGCCGGACCTACTGTCTCAAGGTCCGTTTTTCTATCAGGATCTCAAATCATTAAATTTGAATGTATGGACATTGAACGCTTAGTTCTAAGTCATAGAGGTTTCTATGACTCAGTGATTAATACTATGTTACAAGCTCATAAATCTGTCTCTAGAAAGATTTATTATAGAGTTTGGAAGACTTACATTTCATGGTGTTCTTCTCATAAATTCTCTTGGCATTCTTTTAGAATTCCTAGAATTTTACAGTTTCTTCAGGATGGATAAGGGTTTGTCTGCAAGTTCCTTGAAGGGACAAATCTCTGCTCTTTCTGTTTTATTTCACAGAAAGATTGCTATACTTCCTGATATTCACTGTTTTGTACAGGCTTTAGTTCGTATTAAGCCTGTCATTAAATCAATTTCTCCTCCTTAGAGTCTTAATTTGGTTTTGAAGGCTTTACGGGCTCCTCCATTTGAGCCTATGCATTCTTTGGACATTAAACTATTTTCTTGGAAAGTGTTGTTCCTTTTGGCTATCTCTTCTGCTAGGAGAGTTTCTGAGCTATCTGCTCTTTCTTGTGAGTCTCCTTTTCTGATCTTTCATCAGGATAAGGCAGTTTTTCTTTTCAATTTTTACCTAAGGTTGTGAATTCTAACAACATTAGTAGAGAAATTGTTGTCCCTTCCTTGTGTCCTAATCCTAAGAATTCTTTGGAAAGATCCTTACATTCTTTAGATGTGGTAAGAGCTTTGAAATATTATGTGGAAGCTACTAAAGATTTCAGGAAGACTTCCAGTCTATTTGTTTTATTTTCTGGTCCTAGGAAAGGTCAAAAGGCTTCTGCTATTTCCTTGGCTTCTTGGTTGAAACTTTTGATTCATCAAGCTTATTTGGAGTCAGGTCAGGCCCCGCCTCAGAGGATTACAGCTCATTCTACTAGATCAGTCTCCACTTCGTGGGCCTTTAAGAATGAAGCTTCAGTTGATCAGATTTGCAAAGCGGCAACTTGGTCCTCTTTGCATACATTTACTAAATTCTACCGTTTTGATGTATTTGCTTCTTCAGAAGCAGTTTTTGGTAGAAAAGTTCTTCAGGCAGCTGTTTCAGTTTGATTCTTCTGCTTTTGATTTAAGTTTTTTTTCTTTCATTTATGAGAATAAACTTATTTTTTTGGGTTGTGGATTAATTTTTTTCAGCGGAAAATGGCTGTTTTTATTTTTATCCCTCCCTCTCTAGTGACTCTTGCGTGGAGTTCCACATCTTGGGTACTGCTATCCCATACGTCACTAACTCATGGACTCTTGCCAATTACATGAAAGAAAACATAATTTATGTGAGAACTTACCTGATAAATGAATTTCTCTCATATTGGCAAGAGTCCATGAGGCCCACCCTTTTTATGGTGGTTATGATTTTTTTGTATAAAACACAATTATTTCCACATTTCTTTTGTTGATGCTTTTTACTCCTTTCTTTATCACCCCACTGCTTGGCTATTCGTTAAACTGAATTGTGGGTGTGGTGAGGGGTGTATTTATAGGCATTTTTGAGGTTTGGGAAACTTTGCCCCTCCTGCTAGGATTGTATATCCCATACATCACTAGCTCATGGACTTTTGCCAATATGAAAGAAATTAATTTATCAGGTAAGTTCTTACATAAATTATGTTTTTTTGATGAACTGACTCAGTGCTATCACTATCACAATCATTCTTTTGAAAATCTAATTTTGGAAAGCATATTTTACTAGATTAAAAGGACATTAAATTCAAAGATAATTGTTCATGGTTCAGGTAGAATATGTATTTTTTTTCTTTTATGATTCAGATAGAGCTTGTGATTTTAAACAACTTCAACTTTACAATTTTCTTCCATTATCTAATTTGTGTTGTTCTCTTGGTATCATTTGTTAAAAAGAATACATAGGTAGGCTCAGGCGCTGCTGATTGGTGGCTGCACATATATGCCTCATGGTACTGGCTCACCCAATGTGTTAACTAGCTCCCAGTACTGCATTGTTGCTTCTTCAACAAAGGATTCCAAGAGAATGAAACAAATCAGATAAAAGTAAATTAAAAACATTTAAAAATTGTATGTTCTATCTGATTCATGAAAGAAAATAATTCTGTTATCAAAAGTAATTCCTTTTATTATTATTCTTTGTTGAAAATCACTACTGTGGGCTGATGATTTGCTACACATATACCTCTTGTCATTGGTTCACAAGACATGTTCAGCTAACTCCCAGTAGTACATTGCTGCTACTTGCTATATACAAGCAACTGTGAAATAATGAAATTATCTAACACATTATAGCATTTTTTTTTACACATTTATGACTGATTCTTTAATTCATGCAATAATTTAACACAACTATAAACAATGTTCAGACTTTAATAGGATATTCTCATCAGATAAATATCTTTACTTGGCTGGAAATATATAGATACTGTTCATGTATCATACATATCTATACCTATATATCTACAGGGATAGATGTATAGGTATATAAATAAAAATTCATTAAAATTATGGGGGGAGATACATTTGCATATCTAATTTGCATAGCTTACCCAGAATTCTCTTGTGCATTGGTAACATTGTATATGAGTTATTTCTGGGGAAATAGCAAGCGGGGATTCTTGCCTAGATGTGCTAATTTCCTATGCAAATATTTGCATTAGTATATAAATATATATATATATGTTCAAGCAAACAGTACTCACTGGGCTTGACTTCAAAAGTGTTCTTTATTCCAGTGACGTTTCGGGGCTTGCACCCCTTCATCAGACCAACAAATACAAATACAAATACAAATACAAATACAAATACAAATACAAATACAAATATTTGTTGGTCTGATGAAGGGGTGCAAGCCCCGAAACGTCACTGGAATAAAGAACACTTTTTGAAGTCAAGCCCAGTGAGTGCTGTTTCCTTCTACAGTACATATTTGTGAAATTCTACTTAGCACCCTCAGTGAATCTCTAGTTCCACCACATTCTATCTGTGATCTATTGGATTAAAGGGATATGAAACCCACACATTTTATTCTGGGATTCAGACAGAGCATACAATTTTTTTTAAAAAGTATCCAGTTTACCTCTATTATCAAATTTGCTTTGTGCCCATGATATTCTTTGTTGAAGTGATACCTAAGTAGGTGCCTGGAGCCCTAAATGGCAGGAAATAGTGCTTCCATCTAGTGCTCTTGCAAAAGGATAAAATTCTTGTAAAACTGCTGCCATATAGTGCTTCAGACATGTGCATGCTGAGCTTATGAACCGGCTTTTCAACAAAAGATACAAAGTGAACACAGAAAATATGAGAGGTAAAATGGGAAGTTGTTTAAAATTGCATCTTCTATCTGAATCATGTGCCTTTAAGATCAGATGACTGTGAAGTATACTAGAGAACACTGCAATTTCATTAGCAAAATGTGCATTGTTTTGCAGTACAGACCTACACCTCTTGAAAATCCACTTCAGTGAGTTTAGCTTATCTACTTTTATGTTGCAAAGAAAGAGTAGACATAAATAAGATACTGCACTGATCAAGCAGCCACCGTATAGAATTTTTCAGACTTGGGGTTGTATGTCTGCCTTTCTGAAAAATGCCATTTTCCAAAGTGAATTTCAGGAGAAAAAAAAAATTATATTGTAAAGGTTTGTTTTTAAAAATAGTCTACAACTAAAAATGTATAGATGCATTTATTATACAGTACTGGGACACTGTCATTGTTTTCTGGTCTTAGTTGTAAAATAATTAGTTATCTTGAATTATGCCCCCTGTGTTACCATATCATAGCTCTTAATATGGACAAAAAGCATGATCCAAAAGATACAGGGAAAACGGGTGCTTTACCTATTCTAAATATCCTTTAGTCTAGATTTCTCCCTTTGCTGTAAATGTTACTCGTATAAATCGAAGGCACGTACATTTGCATACTGTTACATGGGAAAGAAGACAAAATGCTTTTAAGGCTTTTTACAAAATATTGTCCCACAGGGAACTTTGTTTGTACAATACTTCTTTTGTTTTAACACCAGAATTGAATTTCTAAGACCCTCTCTTAACTATATGTTCTGGGAAATATGAACAACAGTTTCCATGCACATAAGTTGTGGAATACTTTCTTATTTACGCTTTTATATACAATCATATTTATGCTTTATACACAATCATTTTTAAAACATCTATTACAAATTAAGAAGAAATTTATTCACAGAGGTCTGACTTATCAGTTAAAAAATCAGTTGAAAAAAAAGATAAATGAGATAAAATCAAGATGAATGCTTAGTCAGCCAAAAGTCTTGTTACCCAGAAACAGATGACAAACAAACAAATCAAAATAAACTAAACCAACCTGTCTGCTTACTAGTGTTAGTTAACTGATTGATTAGTAAACAATTGCCTAGTTTCAATTAACATGAAAATTAATTTTAAATTGTTTAATGACAGTTTTTTTCCCAGTTTCAATACATTAATAAACAGTTAAAACTGACTTTTAGACTGACTTTGTCATTTGATGTTGAATTTAATAATACTTTAATTGTATCTCTTTTTCCAAATTACAATAATAACATTTGATGCATGTATGAGTAAGATTGCGAGGGTTTACTTCTTGTACACTTTTGACATGGATCAAGTCGCTCTGGGTTCCATATTTAAGTTGCATTTCTCTTTTAATAGTAAAATATACATATGACTTGTACAAACACTTTTTGGTGCATAATATGGGCCACTCTGCATACTCGTCCTGTTGAATCTAACTGATAGTGTGCACATATACTTTGTGTTTGCAGCCTATATGGGACTTATCTATTAAAGGACCAGTAAACACAGCAGATTTGCATAATCAGCAAATGCAAGATAACAAGACAATACATTAGCATTTACTCTGAATTTCAAATGAGTAGTAGATTCTTTTCTAACACATTTTAAAGTTATGTCTATTTCCACTCCCCCTGTACCATGTGATAGCAATCAGCCAATCACAAATGCATATACGTATAGTCTGAGTTCTTGCACATGCTCAGTAGGAGCTGGTGACTCAAAAAAAGTGTAAATATAAAAGACTGTGCACATTTTTTTTATTGGAAGTAAATTGGAAAGTTGTTTAAAATTACATGCTGTATCTGAATCATGAAAATTTAATAAAACCTGAGTGTCCCTTTAAGAACACGGTGGACTCATTGTATTCTTAATCTGTAAACCCTTTCAAAAACATGTGGGTGGCAGCTAGGTGACTGTAAGAAGCTACAAGGGCAAAATTCAGCCATATTTTATAAAATAAGATAAATCCGTTACCTGCTTGCTGTTATTAAATAAATAAGGCAATATTATTACCACTTTTACAATATATTATCATGATAGACCTAATCTTTACTCTTCTGTAAGTTTTTGCTTTAATTTTCTGAATCATTTGATTTTGTTGTAATTTATATATTTTCTTCTTTTCTAAAGGGAGAAACTGGCATTCCTGGGCCGATCGGGCCTGTTGGTTCAAAAGGAGAGAAAGGGGAACCTGTAAGTAGCTGAAAATAAAATAACACATATATATATATATATATATATATATATATATATATATATATATATATATATATATATATATATATATATATATATAATGGAATAGGGAAAAAAAGGGGGATAGGGAATATTCAAGATGGCGCAACACTCAAAAAGTGAGACCCTAGATACGGGTATCTAATTATAAGTAAGTTTAAAAAACCCAGTTTGCTGGAATAAAACAACTGGTTAATGTATATGTCTGGGTATCCAAATGATAAAAATGCTGTAGATAAGAAAAAGGAATAACGGTTATTATTTGGTAACACTATTATATGCTATTATAGAGTTGAATACCATATGGTATCTAAAAATGAATATATACAATATACACAGTTAACTATGTTGGAATATAGTTAACAATATAATTGTTCTAGCCACGTGACTGATGTGATTCCCACTGGATAGTGTATGGCAGATTAGGTACACAAAAATATATATCAAAATGCTGCCATCTGCTTCAGGAGTAACCTAAATATTAGCAGATGTAACTACGCTTGGTACTTGAATATTATATTAGCCTAAGCGTACCATATGTAGTGATAAAAATAATAATAATAATGATAGAGCAGTTTCAATATCGAATTTAGATCACAAAATATAGTCCAATAAAGTTCAAAATATAAGTCCAATATTGATGGAAAACTTCAATAGCTGTAGGTAGATGCGAGTAATGCAAATGTTTAGGCAAATATAACAATGTATCCACGTTCCACAACGAGCCCGTTGGGAGTATACTTACACTCCGTTACCTCAATCTGATGAGGTAAGTGCCGCGCAGTGTATAGGTAGTTCTCCCTCCCGGTATCTGTGGTATAGTGGAGCGGTGTCCTCTTATAATCCAGAGATCTCTTTAGTACTCTCTCTCGAATTTGGCTCAATCATTTGGAAGCTCTCAGTTTAGCTCTGTTGAAAAGGTAGTTGGAAAGCCCACTGCAAGTGGGAAATAAGACACTCCCTCCTTCTTTTGCATATGAAAAGACCCTTTACACAAACAGGAGCAAGCTGGAGTAGGTAGCTGACGGTATTCTCATAAAACTTTGGGGCTTGGTTAGGAGTCCAGCTACGGCTGCACAGGAAGTATATATTTACTCACATAGTATTTTGTTAATTGATAAAAATAAACTATTAACATTTCTATTTTTCAAAGCATCCTTACTTTACAGCATTTTTTAACACCTGCCAAAAAGCTTTGAATATATATATATACTGTATATAGTTATACACACACAAGGCATGGGCATTCAGATGCTTCCTTAGCATCTAAATATGTCCAACACACTAAGATCTGTGGAAATATTAAGAAGAAATCCATTTCTGAAAAGAGCCGATTGCCATGAGCTGCTGCCTTCTTCCGCATTCGGACACACACATATATACTGTATATATATATATACCAGATAACAACAGGCTTGCACTCTCTGGTCTTTTTAAAAAAAACATTACTAGAGCTGTAACATTTTGGGGACAAGCTCCCCTTCCCTGAGGGTCTGAGCAAGGGGAGCTTTGTCCCCGAATCGTCACAGCACTAGTAACGTTTTTTGAAAAGACAGAGAGTGCAAGCCTGTTATTATTTTGTGGATATCATTTTGCTGGCACCCTGGCAGTAGTTTGGTTGGTGAAAGTGAACCTCCTGGACATTTTAATATATATATATATATACTGTATATACTGTATATACTGTATATATATATACACACATATATATATACAGTATATGAAATGAGGAAAGAAAAAACACTGAGTCTCTTAGCATATCCATGGATTTATTTGGATACAGGCTTCAATGAACAAAAAGTAAACTCCTTATCTAAATATATATATATACGTACTGTGCAAACGTCTTAAGCTACCACTGGCTTTGTTGTTTTAGGAAAGTTTTTTATGACCATCCATATTTATTTTTTGGTCTCTTTATTAAGATACAAACAGAAAATACAGGAAATATTTACATAAAACATATATATATATATATATATATATATATATCAGAACAAAATGGCTTTTCCATGCAAAAGTCAGTATTTAGTGTGACCTCCCTTGGCCCTAAGCACATCTTGAACTCTTTTGGGGAGACTGTCCTGAAGTTTTTCTAAGTAATCTTCTGGTATATTATATCAAGCTTATTTCAGCACTTACCAGAGTTCTTCTTTAGATTTATGTGATCCCATACTGCCTCTATAACATTCAGGTCTGGACTCTGTGGAGGCCAGACCATGACTGTCAGTGTATTATCAGCTGTTTTTCTCTCCAAATATGATTCCACTGCTAGCAGTGTGCTAGGTGATCGTTATCATGCTGAAAAATAAAACCAATACCAATCAGGTGCTTTCCAGAAGAAATGGAATGATGAATTAAAACCTGTCTGTACTTTTCATCATTCATGATCCCATCAATTCAGACAAAATCACCAACACCAATGGCAGAAATACAGCCCCAAACCAGGACAGACCCTCCGCCAAGTTTCACTGAGGGCCACAAGCACTCATTCTTCCATCTCTCTCCAACTATTTTTCTCACATATTGTTGATGAATAGACCCAAAAAAGTCAAACTTGGATATGTCACTCCATAATACTCTTTTCCACCGATCTTCATTTCAATCTTTGTGAGCTTTAGCATATCTTAGCCTTTTCAACCTGTTCCTCTTCTGAAAAAGTAGTTTATTGGCTGCTAACCTTCCACAAAGATCATTCCTGATCAAGCTTCTTCAGACTGTAGAAGGGTCAACTTGGCATCCTGATAAAGCTGCCAGATGCTGAGCCAGGTCCTTACTGGACTTCTTCCGGTTTCTCAAAGAAGAAACTGAGAAACTTCTCATCAAATTTTGAAAGTTTTCTTGGCCTTCCAGTCCTTTTTTGTCCTTGACCGCCCCTGATTCTTCAAATTTCTTTATAACAGCTTGAATACCACATCTTGAACATCCAGTTTGTTTGCTGATTGCCCTTTGTGAGTGGCCTTGCTGATGCAAAAGTATGATTTTATGTTTTTCAAATTCTGTGATCTTTGGCATTTTGAATGGAATGATGTGATTGAAAGTTGGTCTTATTAGCAAGCTTCCAATTAATTAAACTCATACCACATGTGTATGTAATGTTCAAGCATGTCTTGCACAAACCTGGTGTAATATACCTTTTTCACAGCAGTCATTTTGACATGAAATAGTAGAAAAAATATAGGTGTTAGCAATGACATTAATTCGGATTTTATTTCATTCAGGTTCCTGCTATTGCTGAAGTGTAAGGGGAGGTCACACTAAATACTTGCCACTTTAGACTATAGAAGCTATTTTTTAATACTGCATACAAATATCCTGTATTTTCTGGTTGTATTCTAATAAAGAGACTGATAAATAATTATATATGGTCATTAAACCATTGCTAAAACAAAAAATCTAATGGTGGCCCCTAAGACCCTAACGGCTAGATTTAGAGTTTTGTCGGTAAGGACCCGCGTAGCTAACGCTGGCTTTTTTCTGGCCGCTCCTTTAAAATAACTCTGGTATTGAGAGTCCATATAATGTCAGCGTTAGGCTCCAAAAAAGGAGCGTAGAGCATATTTAACGCAAATGCAACTCTCGATACCAGAGTTGCTTACGGACGTGGCCAGCCTCAAAAACGTGCTCGTGCACGATTCCCCCATAGGAAACAATGGGACTGTTTGAGCTGAAAATAAACCTAACACCTGCAAAAAATCTGCGTTCAGCTCCTAAGCAAGCCCCATTGTTTGCTATGGGGAAACACTTCCTACGTCTGCACCTAACACTCTAACATGTACCCCGAGTCTAAACACCCCTAGCCTTACACTTATTAACCCCTAATCTGCCGCCCCCGCTATCGCTGACCCCTGAATATTATTATTAACCCCTAATCTGCCGCTCCGTAAACCGCCGCTACTTACATTATCCCTATGTACCCCTAATCTGCTGCCCCTAACACAGCCGACCCCTATATTATATTTATAAACCCCTAATCTGCCCCCCACAACGTCGCCTCCACCTGCCTACACTTATTAACCCATAATCTGCCGACCGGACCTGAGCGCTACTATAATAAAGTTATTAACCCCTAATCCACCTCACTAACCCAATAATAAATAGTATTAACCCCTAATCTGCCCTCCCTAACATCGCCGACACCTAACTTCAATTTTTAACCCCTAATCTGCCGACTGGAGCTCACTGCTATTCTAATAAATGTATTAACCCCTAAAGCTAAGTCTAACCCTAACACTAACACCCCCCTAAATTAAATATAATTTTAATCTAACGAAATTAATTAACTCTTATTAAATAAATTATTCCTATTTAAAGATAAATACTTACCTGTAAAATAAACCCTAATATAGCTACAATATAAATTATATTTATATTATAGCTATTTTAGGATTAATATTTATTTTACAGGTAACTTTGTAATTATTTTAACCAGGTACAATAGCTATTAAATAGTTAAGAACTATTTAATAGCTAAAATAGTTAAAATAATTACAAATTTACCTGTAAAATAAATCCTAACCTAAGTTACAATTAAACCTAACACTACACTATCAATAAATTAATTAAATAAAATACCTATAATTATCTACAATTAAACCTAACACTACACTATCAATAAATAAATTAAATACAATTCCTACAAATAAATACAATGAATTAAACTAACTAAAGTACAAAAAATAAAAAAGAACTAAGTTACAAAAAATAAAAAAATATTTACAAACATTAGAAATATATTACAACAATTTTAAACTAATTACACCTACTCTAAGCCCCCTAATAAAATAACAAAGCCCCCAAAATAAAAAAATGCCCTACCCTATTCTAAATTACTAAAGTTCAAAGCTCTTTTACCTTACCAGCCCTGAACAGGGCCCTTTGCGGGGCATGCCCCAAGAAGTTCAGCTCTTTTGCCTGTAAAAAAAAAACATACAATACCCCCCCAACATTAAAACCCACCACCCACATACCCCTAATCTAACCCAATCCCCCCTTAAATAAACCTAACACTAAGCCCCTGAAGATCTCCCTACCTTGAGTCGTCTTCACCCAGCCGAGCCAAATTCTTCATCCAAGCGGAGCAAGAAGAGGTCCTCCATCCGATAGAAGTCTTCATCCAAGCGGGGCAGAAGAGGTCTTCCATCCGATTGAAGTCTTCATCCAAGAGGCATCTTCTATCGTCATCCATCCGGAGTGGAGCGGCAGCATCCTGAAGACCTCCGACGCGGAACATCCATCCTGGCCGACGACTGAACGACGAATGACGGTTCCTTTAAATGACGTCATCCAAGATGGCGTCCCTCGAATTCCGATTGGCTGATAGGATTCTATCAGCCAATCGGAATTAAGGTAGGAAAAATCTGATTGGCTGATTGAATCAGCCAATCAGATTGAGCTCGCATTCTATTGGCTGATCGGAACAGCCAATAGAATGCAAGCTCAATCTGATTGGCTGATTGGATCAGCCAATCGGATTGAACTTGATTCTGATTGGCTGATTCCATCAGCCAATCAGAATATTCCTACCTTAATTCCGATTGGCTGATAGAATCCTATCAGCCAATCGGAATTCGAGGGACGCCATCTTGGATGGCGTCATTTAAAGGAACCGTCATTCGTCGTTCAGTCGTCGGCCAGGATGGATGCTCCGCGTCGGAGGTCTTCAGGATGCTGCCGCTCCACTCCGGATGGATGACGATAGAAGATGCCTCTTGGATGAAGACTTCAATCGGATGGAAGACCTCTTCTGCCCCGCTTGGATGAAGACTTCTACCGGATGGAGGACCTCTTCTTGCTCCGCTTGGATGAAGAATTTGGCTCGGCTGGGTGAAGACGACTCAAGGTAGGGAGATCTTCAGGGGCTTAGTGTTAGGTTTATTTAAGGGGGGTTTGGGTTAGATTAGGGGTATGTGGGTGGTGGGTTGTAATGTTGGGGGGGGGTATTGTATGTTTTTTTTTACAGGCAAAAGAGCTGAACTTCTTGGGGCATGCCCCGCAAAGGGCCCTGTTCAGGGCTGGTAAGGTAAAAGAGCTTTGAACTTTAGTAATTTAGAATAGGGTAGGGCATTTTTTTTTATTTTGGGGGGCTTTGTTATTTTATTAGGGGGCTTAGAGTAGGTGTAATTAGTTTAAAATTGTTGTAATATATTTCTAATGTTTGTAAATATTTTTTTATTTTTTGTAACTTAGTTCTTTTTATTTTTTGTACTTTAGTTAGTTTAATTCATTGTATTTATTTGTAGGAATTGTATTTAATTTATTTATTGATAGTGTAGTGTTAGGTTTAATTGTAGATAATTATAGGTATTTTATTTAATTAATTTATTGATAGTGTAGTGTTAGGTTTAATTGTAACTTAGGTTAGGATTTATTTTACAGGTAAATTTTTAATTATTTTAACCCCTTAATGACCACAGCACTTTTCCATTTCCTGTCCGTTTGGGACCAAGGCTATTTTTACATTTTTGTGGTGTTTGTGTTTAGCTGTAATTTTCCTCTTACTCATTTACTGTACCCACACATATTATATACCGTTTTTCTCGCCATTAAATGGACTTTCAAAATATACCATTATTTTCATCATATCTTATAATTTACTATAAAAAATATTATAAAATATGAGGAAAAAATGGAAAAAAACACACTTTTTCTAACTTTGACCCCCAAAATCTGTTACACATCTACAACCACCAAAAAACACCCATGCTAAATAGTTTCTAAATTTTGTCCTGAGTTTAGAAATACCCAATGTTTACATGTTCTTTACTTTTTTTGCAAGTTATAGGGCTATAAGTACAAGTAGCACTTTGCCATTTCCAAACCACTTTTTTTCAAAATTAGCGCTAGTTACATTGGGACACTAATATCTTTCAGGAATCTCTGAATATCCATTGACATGTATATATTTTTTTTTAGAAGACATCCCAAAGTATTGATCTAGGCCCATTTTGGTATATTTCATGGCACCATTTCACCGCTGAATGCGATCAAATAAAAAAATTATTTTACTTTTTCACAAATTTTTTCACAAACTTTAGGTTTCTCACTGAAATTATTTACAAACAACTCATGAAATTATGGAATAAATGGTTGTAAATGCTTCTCTGGGATCCCCTTTGTTCATAAATAGCAGACATATATGGCTTTGGCTTTGCTTTTTGGTAATTAGAAGGCTGCTAAATGCCACTGCGCACCAACCGTGTATTATGCCCAGCAGTGAATGGGTTAATTAGGGAGCATGTAGGGAGCTTCTAGGGTTAATTTTAGCTCTAGTGCAGTGTAGTAGACAACCCCAAGTATTGATCTAGGCCCATTTTGGTATATTTCATGCCACCATTTCACCGCCAAAAGCAATCAAATAAAAAAAAATTGTTCACTTTTTCAAACTTTAGGATTTTCACTAAAATTATTTACAAACAGCTTGTGCAATTATGGCACAAATGGTTTTAAATGCTTCTCTGGGATCCCCTTTGTTCATAAATAGCAGACATATATGGCTTTGGCGTTGCTTTTTGGTAATTATAAGGCCGCTAAATGCTGCTGCGCATCACATGTGTATTATGGCCAGCAGTGAAGGGGTTAATTAGGTAGTTTGTAGGGAGCTTGCAGGGTTAATTTTAGCTTTAGTGTAGAGATCAGACTCCCACCTGACACATCCCACCCCCTGATCCCTCCCAAACAGCACTCTTCCCTCCCCCACCCCACAATTGTCCCCGCCATCTTAAGTACTGGCAGAAAGTCTGCCAGTACTAAAATAAAAGGTATAAAAAAAAAATAAAAATTTAAGCATATTTACATATGCTGCTATGTAGGGTCCCCCCTTAGCCCCCAACCTCCCTGATCCCCCCAAAATAGCTCCCTAACCCTCCCCCTCTGCCTTATTGGGGCCATCTTGGGTACTGGCAGCTGTCTGCCAGTACCCAGTTTGCAAATAAAAATGTTTTTTTTTAATGTTTAACTATTTGTTTCTGTAGTGTAGCTTCCCCCCCACAGTCCAATACCCCACCAGCCAAACCGATCACCAAAATAACCATATTAACCCCTTTGATCCCCACTTCTAACAAAAACATTTTCTGTAGCGTAGTGGTTCCCACCCGCTCCCTCCCCGTGCACGCGCCCGCCCGGCCTCCCCGTGCACGCGCGTCCGTGCGCATCCCCCCGGTCGTCCCCGCCCCCGATCCCGCCCCCCTCCGCATCACAAAGGCCATCGATGGCCGCCACCCACCTCCCACACCGGCTCCCACCCACCAACGAACGTAGCCGTTAATGTCCGGTGCAGAGAGGGCCACAGAGTGGCTCTCTCTGCACCGGATGGCTACAAATGGTTATTGCAGGATGCCTCGATATCGAGGCATCACTGCAATAACCGGAAAGCAGCTGGAAGCGAGCAGGATCGCTTCCAACTGCTTTCCAAACCGAGGACGTGCAGGGTACGTTCTCAGGCATTAACTGCCTTTTTTTTTAGGACGTACCCTGCACGTCCTCGGTCATTAAGGGGTTAACTATTTTAGCTATTAAATAGTTCTTAACTATTTAATAGCTATTGTACCTGGTTACAATAATTACAAAGTTACCTGTAAAATAAATATTAATCCTAAAATAGCTATAATATAAATATAATTTATATTGTAGCTATATTAGGGTTTATTTTACAGGTAAGTATTTATCTTTAAATAGGAATAATTTATTTAATAAGAGATAATTAATTTTGTTAGATTAAAATTATATTTAATTTAGGGGGGTGTTAGTGTTAGGGTTAGACTTAGCTTTAGGGGTTAATACATTTATTAGAATAGCGGTGAGCTCCAGTCAGCAGATTAGGGGTTAATAAATGAAGTTAGGTGTTGGCGATGTTAGGGAGGGCAGATTAGGGGTTAATACTATTTATTATAGGGTTAGTGAGGCGGATTAGGGGTTAATAACTTTATTATAGTAGCGCTCACATCCGCTCGGCAGATTAGGGGTTAATAAGTGTAGGCAGGTGGAGGCGACGTTGAGGGGGGCAGATTAGGGGTTAATAAATATAATATAGGGGTCGGCGGTGTTAGGGGCAGCAGATTAGGGGTACATAGCTATAATGTAGGTGGCGGCTCTTTGCGGTCGGCAGATTAGGGGTTAATTATTGTAGGTAGCTGGCTGCGACATTGTGGGGGGCAGGTTAGGGGTTAATAAATATAATATAGGGGTCGGCGGTGTTAGGGGCAGCAGATTAAGGGTACATAAGGATAACGTAGGTGGTGGTCGGCAGATTAGGGGTTAAAAAATTAAATTGAGTGGCGGCGATGTGGGTTTAGGGGTACATAGGTAGTTTATGGGTGTTAGTGTACTTTAGAGTACAGTAGTTAAGAGCTTTATAAACCGGCGTTAGCCCAGAAAGCTCTTAACTACTGACTTTTTTCTGCGGCTGGAGTTTTGTCGTTAGATTTCTAACGCTCACTTCAGACACGACTCTAAATACCGGAGTTAGAAAGATCCTATTGAAAAGATAGGATACGCAATTGACTTAAGGGGATCTGCGGTATGGAAAAGTCGCGGCTGAAAAGTGAGCGTTAGACCCTTTTTTGAATGACTCCAAATACCGGCGGTAGCCTAAAACCAGCGTTAGGAGCCTCTAACGCTGGTTTTCACGGCAACCGCCAAACTCCAAATCTAGGCCTAAGACTTTTGCACAGTACTGTATGTATATATATATATATATATATATATATATATATACATACATATACACTCACACATTTGAAAAAGATGCCGTGGAGCACTGGAACATTATGCATACAATTCAAGAGTAGCTCTTTCCAGATACGTATGTACATTACCAAAGAGTGCGAAAAGAACATTTGATGATAATGTTAATATTGCTGTTTAATCTGCATCTGCTTAATTAATTGTTTTCTGTGTTTTACCAACTGTTTTCTAAAAAATAAACCACTTTATTTAAAAATGTAAAAATTACTGAACAAATAAAATTCAGGTGTTCATCGTTGTTAGATGACCAATCAACACCAGGAAATTCAATACATGTGCAACGGGATGTAACTGCAGCCATTTGTAATCTTGTTCAATTCTCTTGAATTGGTGAGGAAGCATTAAACTGCAATAAATACTTTTTACAGTATGGATTGCATTAAAATCCTAATATAGTAGCATAATAAACTAAATATAGTTATTCTGAATTCTGTTATACCAAACCACACAATGCCTAATTGCATAATTGTACAAATGATATTCAAATGCTTCATTCAATATTGGAAAGTATGTGTCAAGACATTGATAAAATAGCAAACATTATTTTAAAACAAACACAATCATTTAAAAAAACCAGAACACTCAAGTGTAGTCTACTGTACCTACTCCTGGTAGAAATATCATTGCTTTACTTGAACCGAACATATTGCTGGTTAATAAACAGTTTTTTGGATTGTTAATCTGTATGCATAACACAAGTCAATAGATACATATGTAGTGCACTATATATATATTTAATTTAGTATTTTATTAAGCCTATAGGTGAAGGCTGTCACATCAACAAAAAATACCAAAACCAGCAAAGAGTGCACTTCTAATAAGTACACAATAAAGAGTTACAGCAAGCCACAGTACTAGTATTACATCTTTATTTTATTATATATTGATTGCATAATTGTAGGAAATACTAAACAGCAATAATATCATGTAATACACACAATAATTGTAATATAAATAGAACAAAATCACTAATAACACTGCCACATCCAATATGGATAGTGTGGTTAATATCCTTCAGTTTTATTCTGCAAGTTGGCTTAGCTAATAACCTTTACAAGACTGTGTTGTCCAGAGAACACATGAATCTGCTGTACCTACTACAGCTTTGAACGTCATTGTTGTACTTGAACAGAACCTTTTGCTGGTTAATAAAGTTTTTTTTGGGTTATTTGTCTCGTTCTTTTTATTTGTATGCTAAACACAGCTCTAGGTAAGCAGCAAAGATGACCAATGGGTCTTTGTCTATTAAGATGCCCTGGATTTATTGTCAGAATAAAAGTTTGTGTTATTATAAAGTGAAAACAATTATTGCAGTTTCTTTAGATTCAAAATGGCTGACTGATTTTTTTCAAAACAATATGTTTAAGTGTAACTATTAATGTAAAAATAGAAAGTAATAACTAAAATGCTTTTATTACAGGGAAGACTAATTCCTGGAAAAACAGAAAAGGGAGAACCTGTAAGTTTTAAAAAATGCATTTGATAACTTTTTATACCTACTGTTTTGTTTTATTGGCACCAATTAAATATTTAGGGCCAGATTATGAGTGGAGCGCACAAGCGACATCGTTTTTTTCCGCTTTAGTTTGCACGCAGGTTAAATTGAGCTCGTATTTCAAGTTAATAATTAACAAGATCCCTTGAGCGCAATTGAAGTTAAAGCTTGTCGTGATAGCGAGTCCTTGGAGCAAAAACAAAAAAGTGTCACAAAACATCAAAAGTACATTACAAAGTACACTTGCACTCATAATAACACCACCTAATAAAAAATATTCACAAAAAATATTGCACTCAAAAGTTATAAGGGTTCAAAGATATGAGGTCTCAGGTGTTAGGAAAAAAAGGCAGACAAAGGGCTTTAACATAGAGATACATACATGTCTAAAGATATACAGTATATATGTATGTATATACTGTATATGTCTTTATATGTGTACATATGTATTTATATATATATATGTATTTACAAACATATATACACATATAAACACATACATACATATGTATACATAGATAGACAAATATAAGTGCATTCAAATATTAAGTGCAGTAAAAATATTATTTTCACCTGTTTTCTTTATTTTCAAAACGTTGTCCTCGACGATCTCGGAAAGCCTGGTAAAAAGGGCTGGGCAACAGGGTTTTGTTTGGCCACCCCCTAACCAATCATACTGGCTCCACTAATTATATATATATATATGAATCAATTTTCTGATGCGCAATACACATCATGAATGTGCCCCACCCGTCATTAGTGATCGTGCAAGGCTGTGGGTTATTACTAGTATTGCCTAAATTTGTTTTTAATATTTTATATTTGAAAGTTGTGCCCAATACCATTTTTTCACTAATCAATATTGTACACTTACTATTGTAATTACAAATGTAGCAAGAAAGTTATGCTGCAATATTATCTCCGGCAATGCAGGAAGAGGAAACTTGAAGAGACTGTAGTCACGTGCGCACAAATGGACAGGAGAAAAATGCTGAACAAAAAAACAAGGATGCGCTTTTATGAAGCTGTTCTCCGCGTACACAGTAGCAATGACATCAGCAACGGGCGGGCACATGCGTGATGCAGGAAAATGAGCAAGCCAGTGCTAAACGCACACGTAAAAAAATAGTAAACAGGGTATAGCTAAGGTGCCTTGAACACGGAAAGTTTAAAAATGTTTTTCAACATAACGAAAAACAATGTGTAATGCTTAGTCTGTACTAGCAAAGTCATCTGTTAGGGTACTTTTGTTTAAAAATTGATCTTACTTTGGGTAAACTGTCCCTTTAAGTAGATGAAAGCGTGTAAAATCATTTTTATTTATTTTTTATTAAAGTGTTATACTGTGTATTTACTGTAAATGTTTGACATTCCAATGTTCTGCACATAGCAGCATATGTTCTATGTATTTATAAATAGATATAATAATCTATATATCAAATTCAGCGCTATGGAATTTGGCGGCGCTATACAAATAAATGATAATAATAATATATATAGGTATAGATATATATTGTACCAAAATACCATTATATATATATATGTTTGTGTGTGTATACCTGTATAAGTGTGTGTATTTATTAATAAATAGAACATATTCTTCTATGTGAAGAACATTGGAACATAAAATATTCATATTTTCATGTCGGGTTAGCGAACATGAGAATATGCAATTGCAATGCAAACGGCATTGCTTTGGTTTGCTTTTTTCTCCATTGACTTCTATGGGGTAATTGATTATAGCGCACGTGATATTGTAAGTTAAGCTTTTTACGCTTGTTAGATTAGCGCGAGAATGATGACTTTTAATTTTCAACTTGTAATATGAGCGCAACCCGATGCACGCAAAAAGCAGTTAACACTCAAAAAAGAGCATTAATTAGCGCTCCACGTGTAATTTGGCCCTTAATTAGTTAAAATATAAATTCTGAATGATTTTAAATGACAATTATATACTTCAAGAATTGTGTTTGAATAATATGTATGCATTGTTTATACTGTTAGGTAGCTGGCTCAACACCTAATTTACTCTTTGGACTTTATGTGTCAGCTATAATATACTACTGACGTATTCCTTTTTATTAATTCTTATGATAGATTTATGCATATCCCGGGCATTGCCAGTATTTCTCCATATCGCCTCTATTGGAAATCTGCATATACCACCATTTCTGTAATTCATTTCTTACACAAATTACTCCTAAAGCTACTGGAGACCTTAGATCATGACCTCTTTTACCCTCAGCATCATTTAATATACCTAAAGGTTTTTATTCTGTCTTCTCTCCCTTCTACCTTCTAAGCTATGTATATTAGAAGTCATGAAGTGTTTACTTATAAGTTTTAGTTTTTACTTAATTTTAGTTTCCCTCCTTCAAACAATTTCTAGTTTAAATCCTTAATGATATGCAGTCTCCAGCAATGTAAACAATATTCAAGATGTGGCCAAACTAGTAATCTGTAAAGTGTCAAATGACCCTGTCTACTTCTGCCACTAATCAGGGAGCGTTGTTTGAAAGCAGCAATCCTCCTATTTCAAATGAGTGATCCTATGTCCATCTAGATTCCAAGTGATTGACATAATAACAAATACCTCACAGGATTGGTCCTATATTGGGAGTTGGCCTGACGTCTAGAAAGACCTTTATTATTCTTAAGTCATGGTTTGAGTATCAAAAAGATGTGATTTGTTTGAGTATTTCAAAAGCACTGCAGATGTATTATAAAGAGTATACTTGTGCACAGACAAAAAAATAGTTTGGGACAAATCATTCAAAATTAGAAAAATAAGTATTTTATTTCATCCCTTATTCGGTAAGGGGGTTGTTTGGAATTGTTTGTTAACAAAAATCAATTTTTCCGCTATTTCCTATAGAAACCATTTTCAGGATATCAGAGGAGCAGCTGGACAGCAGTAAAATAAATTTACAGTTGTAGCTAGTGTTACTGCTACAAGCCAGCAGCAGAAAAAAAGGATTGTTTTCTTTTTAATTATTCTTTTAATGGGGCTGCCCAGGAACAAAAGTGAAGCTTACATACTTATTGACAGATACTGAATCAATCAGCTAACAAGGACATTAATAAATCATTATTGAATTGGGAAAATTTGAACTTTCTAAGCCTTTACCACCAAAATAGTGTAGATTTTAATTTTTGAAGCCTTTTCCATGTAGGTAAAACTCTTTCCCATCTTTAGAGTAACAGTTTTAGCTCCGAAAACAAATCAACATTTTGTGCGCATTAATTCACTTTGCATGTTTATCATTTTCAGATGAATGCAACAAATATGGAAACATTTAATTTTTTTTTTTACACTTGTGCAAAATAGGAACACATTTGTCTATTTTTGAAAAACAGTCAGCACATTGTTTTAAAGGGACATTCCAGCCAGAATTGGAATCCACATGGTGCATTTTAGTTTGAGAATATCTAGCTATGCCTTGCATGCACATGCAGAGAAATTTGTTAACACTATAACAGAAGCATTTTTTAAGCACTTTTGCCAATACCTGAATATTGCAAACATTTTTATATTCAAAGATGTAATTCAGCTATGTGCATTTCAAATTTAACTTGAATGTCCTTCTAATTTGTAACCAATATTACCAGTGAATCCAAATACAGTGTCTTAGACTTGCACATCTGTTTACGACTTTGCACGAAGAAACTTTAAATGTAAAACTTTTATCAGTACATTTTCGGATACAGTTACCAGTGAAAATTAACATATCTCCCAACTGTGCAAGCTCTATCTTTCAATTACCCTTCAAGTAGTGACCTCTGGATTGCTATTGCAGAATAGCTTCTTAAGTATGCAGCCCTTTTGTTCAATTTATGTGTAGCGTTATTTTAGGAATATGCCTCCCATTCTAAACCACAGTAGCTCATAAGGTTATCTTACCCTTTACAAAACAGCAAGATTAAATGACATCTTAAAAAGTAGAAAAATAGTATCTATCTGCCAGACACGAAATCTTTTCTCTTCGAGCAGCTTATTAGATACCATTGTATTCTGCAGTACATTTTTTTCACACAAAATATTCAAAGCTTCAAAAATAGACTAGAAAAAAAAAAAACATAATGTAAAATATGTTATAAGTAAATATTATTACATGCAGCACTGCGGTTGTTTGTCTACATAAGACATACAAGGGTACTCCTACATTGTAAAATGTGGGGTAGAAATAGGTGATCAAAAGCTTCTTATCAACACCCTGTGTCTGCATTTTGTGTTTTAAATCCCTGTTGGTTCCTTCTTTACGTCTCTTCTTTTCCTGGATTTGTAAAAATGAGTAAGTGGGTACATTCCATGATGTTGACAGCCACTTTCTGTTTCATTATAAGTTAACATCCTTATTCAAAATCAAGAGTAGAGTCCAATACGTTTGAAATAGACAACCGCTATTCAAACTCAGGTGTTAAGGCAGAAGTATCAGAGACGTTGTCATGCAGACAGCAGTTCCCTGGACGTTATTTGTTGCAGAAAACAATGCGGGCTCACAATTTTACATACAGTACATAGGAAACCATATTGATTGGATTTGCTGTTCCAAAAACATACGGACAATATAAACTCTACAAAAGTTCTCCATGTACCACTGCAAACAATGAGGCATATAGCGTCAAGACAAAAAAATATGGGGGTCAATTTATTAAGCAATGAATGCTGCATTGAAGCTCCATCCATTTCCATTTCTGGTCCGTTGCTCCTTAACTTCTCCGCCACCTTTTAGGTGACGGCCTGAAATCATCCCGATCCCGATCTGATCGGAATGATTGATGGCCCCTGCTAGCGGCCGATTGGACGCCAGTGAGCACGGGTGGCATTGCACAAGCATTTCACTAGAAATGCTTGTGCAATGTTAAATGCCGAAAGCGTGGTCGAGCGCACATGATTCGCTACAGCAACCATTAATAAATATTCTCCAAAGTATCTACATTTGTTTTATAGCACAAGTTCTTGATCAGTGCCCCGTGCACAACAGTTATACATAACTGTAGCATAAAAGGATTAATTTTGTTTAATTTTAAAATTCATAAAATATTGTTTTCCCTATAAAAAAAAAAAGAATTATACAAGCTTTTACATGTACAATAATCATCCATAGGTGTAAGTTATGGGTCTTGAATAGTGATTACAATTCTTATTTAAAGGGATACTGAACCCAAATTTTTTTCAGCAAGCGCTACCCAGGTTCTGAACCAAAGATGGGCTGGCTCATAAGCTTAAATTCCTTCTTTTTCAAAAAAAAGATAGCAATAGAACGAAGAAAAATTGATAGTAGGAGCAAGTTAGAAAGTTGCTTAAAATTGCATGCTCTATCTGAATTATGAAAGAAAAAAATTGGGTTCAGTGTCCCTTTAATGACAAATATAATACTACGTTTGTATTGACCTATAGCAACATATGTGTGCACTCACAGAGGTGGATGTTTCTGAATATATCCTTATTTTTTCTACATTGTCTACTATTTACATTTATATTCAGAATGTTGCGGCTAATGACCTTTTAATGTCTATATTTGCTTTTGATGATTTTTTTTATCACTTTAAGAATTCATTCTTAGCACATCATTTAATTGAGCAGCATTGAAGTTGGTTGTGTTTGTAACCAACGCTTCAAGCTGTATTAACAGCAGGTAGCTGGAATATTAAAGACCTTCCATTATAGGCTGCATTTCTCCAGATGTAAAATTGACAACCGTGTCCCATGTCTTCACAACATGACTATAATTGATGTTGTGGTTTCTTCTAGAAATATTTTTGAATTGGCATAATATGATATAGAGTAATGTAATATATTATTTCCCTGAAAATTCCTTAATCTCAGACTTAGGAAAGGAAACATTTTTTATTGATAGCTTTTTGCCATATTCTTTCACATAGATGTACTTTGAAGGGATACTGAACCCAATTTTTTTCTTTTATGGTTCAGATAGAGCATGCAATTTTAAGCAACTTTCTAATTTTCTTCTATTATCAGTTTTTCTTCGTTCTCTTAGTATCTTTATTTGAAAAAGCAGGTAAGCTTATTAGCCGACCCATCTTTGGTTCAGCATCTTTGTAGCGCTTTCTTATAGACATGTGCAATTTGTTCCGTTCTGAATCAAAATTCAGACGAAATTCAAGTGATTCAGAGATTCGAATGCATCCAAATTTCCAAATCACCCTAGTAATGAAACTAAACTAATCTGAATGAATTTGTAACAAAAAATCTGGATTCAGTTATTTTATTCAAATGACCATGGCGTGATACTCTGACTTTCTGGACTAATCAGAATCCCTTTGCCGTTCCATATTTATTATAAAAAAAAATTAATAGAGATGTATTACAATTAAATATGGTAAGATAGAACAGGGAAATAATTCCCTTTCTGTTGGTCGGAACCATCTGAATCAACGTAACATAACATGAATGAATCTGAACATACTGAACTTCCGAATACATCCGAAATGAATACATCTGAAAGATTCCGATATCGAATCAATCCGAATGCATCTCAAATGAATGACTGCTATATCGAATGAATCTGAAATTAAATAAAAAGACTGAATCGATACGAAACTAAAAAACATTTTCCGATGTGCATGTCAACTTTCTGATTGGTGTCTAAATATAGCCACCAATCAGGAAGCTCTACCCTGGCTGCTGAACCAAAAATGGGCTTGCTCATAAGCTTAGATTCCTGATTTTTCAAATGAAGATACAAAGAGAATGAAGAAAAACTGATAACAGGAGTAAATTAGAAAGTTGCTTAAAACTGTCTGCTTTATCTGAATTATGAAAGAAAACATTTGGGTTCAGTATCCCTTTAAGGGACATGATACATAAAATTAGAGAATGTTTCAAGATGTATTACAGTGCTATATTACAGTTTTTTGTAGAAATTACACCCTTCCTGTTATTTTTACCATAAATTTGAACCTTGTTCATGAAAAATAAAATTAACACGTTTAAAGGGATTGGAGAGTCAAAATTTAACTTATATGATTCATATAGAGGATGTAATTTTAAGAGACTTTTAAATTAACTTTTAGTTTCAAATTAGCTTTGTTCTATTAGTATCCGCTGTTGAAAAAGACATATCCTACATTACTGGGACCTAGCTGTTGATTGGTGGCTGTACATATATGCCTCTTGTTATTGGCTTACCTGATGTGTTCAGCCAGCTATCTCCCAGTAGTGCATTGCTGCTCCTTCACCAAACGATAACAAAAGAATGAAACAAATCTGATAATAGAAATAACTTGGAAAGTTGTTTATAATTGTTTGCTCTATCTGAATCATGAAAGAAAACATTGGGGTTTTATGTCCTTTTAACTGCTGCACTTTCATATACCTAATAGATTTTTTTAGTACAATCTCCTTTTCATTTGCTAATTACTGAGAAAGAATGGTCAGATGTCAGAATTCTGGCATTTGAATGGAAAAGCGAATATATTCTTTGTCATTCATTCCACCATTTTAAAAGGGACACAAAAGTCAAAATATATTTTCATGATTCAGATAGAGTATGGAGTTTAAAGACACTTTCCAATTTACTTCTAATAAATTATGCAAAGTTATTTTTATACGTACACTTTGAGGTGTCAGCTACTACTAGAATAGCAAAAAAAGCAGAGCATGGGTAAAAACAAAAACAGTTATTTTAGGATGGAAACTATGAACAAAAGTATCATAAAACTACATGTAGATAAAAAGGTCAGACGCGTTTCGGCTCACGTCTTCATCTGTGACCTATATTCATTAAATTATGTGGCACATATATACCCTTAGGGAGTATCCGATAGGTTCAATAAAGTACATCCCATTTAACTCCGCTACTACTGAGCATGTGCAAGAGATCTCAGTGTAGCCTGTGATTGGCTGATGGCTGTCACATGATACAGAGAGAGGCAAATTGAAGAAAATTATAATATTTGTAAGGAGAATATGTACTGTTTATTTAAAATTCAGAATAAGTGCTATTGCGTTGTCATTTTATTATGTACTTGATTATGCAATTGTACTGCATTTAATTGTCCTTTATTGTTTCTATTCAACAACATTTGCATATTAATTCCCCCTAGGCTAACATTGAAAAACAGCCTGAGGCTGTATTACATCACTGGATCCAATAATAATCTAATTTTCTAATAATATAATTTGATACAATTGTGTATCATATTTCTAATATTTAATGCTAAATAATATACATCTTCTTCTAACAGTAGATTAATACTGTATATTTTGTACTTCTGTGTTTTAAAATCCTTAAATGTAACAGGTGTTTGCATTCATTTTAACAACATTTGGTGAGCAACTTTAATTATTTCATTCATCACCAATTTGACAATGTTTTACCTCACTCTATTCTAGCAAATTAACATAAAAATCAATTTATCTCTGACTCTTGGTTAAAAAAAGTTAAGTGTGATGAATATAATGAATGTCTGAAGTAAGTTAATGTTCGTTCTGCCTACAGCTAAGTAATGTATCATCCATATAAATGTAAAATATGTATAGAGAATGCTCCCAATAAACAGCAAAAATGTAAACAGGAAAAACTGTTTTATTATATAGTATGTTAAAGATAAAGGCCGATCAGCAGAAATTACATACATTTATATACCACTTGATACATATCTTTTTCAAATACCCTATAAATACATGTTTCAAATAGGTAATGTTGTGCATATATACTTAAAATATTAATATTTGTTAATGTATATAACATATTAAAAGTATGAACATAAGACTATATACATTTAAAGGGATATTTAAATTTTGAGTTTTAAGATTATTCCCTCCTCCCGCTAGTCAATTGTGCTGCTATTTTGAAATCTAGCTTCCAATGCATTCCAGCTTTGGCCTGTTTTTACATGTGCAACAACGCTCATTCAAGTACCTGCAGTGTAACCTAGGTTCCAAAATGAGGGGCACCCCTAATTTAGAGGGAGGTGCAGGAAATATATTCAGTGTTTAGGGTCCCTTTAAAGGGAGATTAAACACTTTGAGATCATACATTCAAATAAAAGTCTCCAATATACTTTCATTATTTATTTTAAATTCTTTTTTTGTAATCCCATTCTGAAATTGTGAGCATTTCAGTTCCTTTTAGAAATGGAAGTGCAGAAAACTGTTATATTCCACACAGCTATTGGCTGCACACTCTAGTGACCTTTTTATAACTGTCCCTAATTGGCCACAGAGAAGGTAACCTAAGTTACAACATGGCAGCTCCCACTGTATTATAGACACTTATGTTGTCAATATTTAAACAGCTAATTCAAGTTTAAAAAATACATCTACATGTTATTCTCTGACTAATCTTTTCTTTGAATGCATCATTCGATCTAGCATTTATTTAGTGTCTAATGTCCCTTTAAAAGTTGGCCCCTTTCTATGACAGCATCCCATGGTAGTCTCAGGAGTGAGCATGTGTCTTGAGCACTCTATGGCAAATGTGTTTGAAACAATGTTTGTCACATTGTTATACATATAGGATTCAAGACACGTGCACACTCTGAAGCTGATCAGCATCCTCTTATGGAAAGAAGCTAAGTTTTAGCAAAATATACCAAGACAAAGAAATACATTTGATAACAAAATTAAGTTACTTTTTTGATTGTATGCTCTGTCTAAATCAAGTTTTATTTTGCCTCTTAAAGGGATAGGAAAGTCAAAATTAAACTTGCATGATTCAGACAGAGCATGTCATTTTAAGACACTTTTAAATTCACTTCTATGTTCAAATGTGCTTTGTTTTCTTTGTATCCCTTGTTGAAAAAAAATATGCACATATCCTACACTAGTGGGAGCTAGCTGCTGATTGGTGCCTGCACACATTTGTCTCTTGTGATTGGCTAACTAGGTGTGTTCAGTTAGCTGCCAATGATCATTTAGCAAAGGACAACAAAAGAATGAAACTAATTTATTAATAGAAGTAAATTGGAAAGTTGATTAAAACTGAATGTTCTATTTGAATCATGAAAGAAAATTTTGGGGTTTCCTGTCCCTGTAAAGGGACAGTATAGTCAAAATTAAACTTTAATGGATTGGAAAGAGCATGCAAATGTATCAACTTTCTAATTTACTTCTAATATCATATTTGCTTAGTTCTCTTGGTATTTTTTGTTAAAGAGTAATCCTAGGTAAGCTCAGGAGCATGAACGTGTCTTTAGCCATCTAGCAGCAGTGCTTGCAACAATGTATATAACAATGTTATATATAGTTGCAAACATTGCTGCGATAGACTGCTAAAGACATGTGCACACTCCTTAGCTTCTATCATCCTCTCTCTGCTCTTCTACAAAGCATATTAACAGAACAAAGCTAATTTGATAATAGCGATACATTTTATTGTAAATTGATAAAATTACACAGTCTATCTGAATCATGAACATTTCATTTTGAATTTTCTGTCACTTTAAGGGACTATTAATCCCTTTACAGACAAAGGGTTATATGTGTTTTAAAAAAAAATGTATAATATTTAAACATGCATATTCAGATTCGGATGCTTGTAAAAAACACATCTAATTTTCCATATTTATTGTAGTCATCTGAGAAAGGTAAATAAGGGGCTCTATAACAACAAAAAACAAACAAATACATGCGACAAAAACAAAACAAAAAATAAAACGCTTTTAATACCATAATTCTAAAGGCAGAAAAGGCTTTTCTGCAGGTGGTAAAATGCTTCATGTTTACAGTTTTATACTGTTCAATAATGATACAGCATTGTCCTTATCAGCCAATAACTACCTAAGTTTTATATTTGTCCTTGACAATCCTGACCCAATAAAAAGAAATGTGCTGCTGCTGGCTTGTAACACTATCACAAGCTGTTACTTTAACTTTAATTAAAGGGACATATAACCTAGCATTTGTCTTTCATAGTTTAGAGAAAGCATACAATTTTAAACAACTTACCATTTTACTTCTGTTATGACATTTGCTTCAATTTTTTGTATCCTTTGTTGAAGGAGCAGCAAAGCACTACTGGGAGCTTAGCTGAAAACATCAGGTGAGCCAAAGACAAATATGTTCACCCACCAATCAGCAGCTAGCTCCCGGAGCTTTGCTGCTCCTAGGCCTACCTAGGTATGCTTTTCAACAAAAGCTACAAAGCGGACAAAGCAAATTAGATAATAGAAGTAAATTGGATTTTTTTTTTTTTTAATTGTATGCTCTGTCTCAATCATGAAAGAAAATTTTTGGGTTTCATGTCCCTTTAAGTTTACGCTGCTGCCAGCTGCTCCTCTGCTGCCATGGAGAGGTTCCTCTTAGGAAAATGCAAGTGAATGTTTTTTTTGTTAACAAACATATTCCAAACAAAACTAAACAAACGATTTATCTGAAACAAACGTTTTGTTTGTGCACACGTCTATAGAAACATATTCTGTCCTAGAGATATGAATTTGTAATTAGAAAATGATATTCTACATTATCACACATTTTTCTAATGTCCTTGAATTCTAGAAATAATGTAGCCCAGATTAAAAGTTTAGTTTACTTACAATTAAAATAACTTTAAAGGAAACTCCCTTGCGCTTGTGCAATTTGTGATACATTTGTTTGGGCCACTTTGAAGCTTGCAGAGAAAAAAAGTATTATGATTACTGTATCTAAAAAATGCTAGTAGAAGGGTTAGATTAAAAGTGGAGCATAATATGTAGGGCAGACACAACATGCATGTTTCTTTTTGTGCAACCTTGCACAACCTCATATTGCAAGTGGGTGGTTAAATATTGTAACCAATGAATCTTAACGTGGCACCATAACTGTTGATTTAAGTATTGAGCTTGAGCACAATTCAAAATGCTGATGTAAAGTTTAGCGCTTTTTAATACCTGAGGTAAATCATTGTTATTAATAATATAGTACAGAACTACATGAAGAATTCCACTGCTTGTGCATGATCCACTTAGCACTCGAGCGATATCCAATATTTATTTTATTGTGCACCCCTTAGAAGTTTATTACATGAGGGATTTAGCGCTATCCGTCATGAAAATGATAGCATGCACTAGACTTTTTCTCAAACAATAAAAAAAGTGTTCCAAAAATAGAAGCACTATTGGTTTCCCTCAAGCAATGCTAGCTCAGTATTATGATTGTGCTCTATTTCTAGGCTAGGCCCAACTCTGCATATTCTGCTTGTCAAGTTCTTTGTGTGAAAATGCTAAATTAATTATTTTAAAGGTGAAATCAGGCGTGCTTCAATAGTAATTATGTTTTAAATCAGTATTGTGTTTTTTTAGGGGGATACTGGAAAGCAGGGGGTTCCTGGTATCAGAGGTGAAAAAGGAGAAAAGGTAAGCTGGGGAAATGTGAATCTTTCACAAACCTTTTTTTTTTTATTATTTAATACTGTAACACCTTTTATGGAAAAAATACTGCCCGTGCGCATAAGCATGCGTTTGTGAAAACAATTAAGCAGCATAAATTAGGAACTAAAGCTCCTAGAACTGATTTGACACAATCATATGTTTATAAATGGTTTCCAATACATATTGGAGAAGTTTGACCATGATAGCAATCATTAATTTCAACTTTGACCAGAACCTTATAAATACCGGCCTTGTCAGCAAAGGCGACTCTTGAGTTAGTGAGGCCTTAGGCAAGGCTCTTATATGAGGCCCCTCGAAACAAAACAAAATGCAAAAATGAACCAAATAAATCTGAATATGAATTGCTGTGGATTTCTCTGAAAGAGTAGAGTGAATAGGTAGAGAGAGAGAAAACAAAGAGTGAATAGAGAGGGTAAAGTGAGGAGGAAGCAAGAGCTGAGGTAGATTGGAGCGTGGCGTAAGAAGTAGAATGAAGAGAGAGGAAAAAGAATAGTGAAAGGAATAGAGAATTAAATTCAAAATTCTCACCCTGACCTACAAAGCCTATAAAGCCACTCCCCACTACCTATCCTCAGTAATCAACAAATATACTCCAGCCTGCCCACTAAGATCCAACAATGACCTGCTCCTTGCATCTTTGATTATCACCTCTCCCCATGCTAGAATGCAAAACTTCTCTCGTGCAGCACATACCCTCGGGAACACGCTCCCTCACGCTGTCAGCCTTCCTCCTTATCTGTTTTCTTTAATTGCTCCCTAAAGACATTTTGTTCAAGCCTACCACCCAAGTCAGTAACAAATGAATTCCACTGACCTAATAATTGCCTTCATCTTACCTCCTGTTCGTCACCCTTCAAGATTGTATGTTCCCCTGAAAATAGGGCCCTCAATTCCTCCTGTATTTGCTTGTCAAATTCTGTCTTGTCTCTTACAAGTTTTGTATTATTGTTTTATGTAAAAGAGAAAGCAACGAGAGAGGAAAAAGAGGGGAGAGATAGAAGGGAGATTGAATAGAAGGAAGATGAGAGATAGTGGAGAAAAACAGAAAAGAGAGGGGAAAGATTGTTTATAGAATAGAGATGCACAGAGCGAGATAAGGGACAGCATGAAAAGAGAGATTAGAGAGAAAGAAGTAGGGCACAGAGAGATAGTGGATAGACAGAGTGACAAGGGAGGGGGAGAGAGAAAAAGAGTAAAAAGGAAAAGGGGCAGAAAAAGAGAGGACAAAGTGATAGAGTGGGGAGAAAAAAGAGAGAGAAGGAGATAGAGAATGTAGCTAGTAAAGAAAGGTCATGTTTTTGTAATCATTATCAGCATTACAGACAGATTTATCCTCAGGAGATCCCTCAAACACTAATCTCTACTCTCCTCCTTTCAATCACACCTGCATATGTCTAGTCACTTTGTTAAAAATATGGTGCACAATAACTGCCCCGCATGGTACTCATGTTTTGAGACATTTAGACATGCAGGATAGGAGGGTGCACAATATAACCCATCAGCCACACCTCTCCTCTTGCAGCACTGCATTTTGAAACATTTAGTCTCCAGGTAAAGAGTAGTAACCAGCAGAATGTCAGGGACAGAGCTCATAGGTACTTCCTTTGCTTCTATGTCAACTAACCAACAGTGTTTTTCTTACTCATCGATGTGCCATGCCTATGTCACACATAAAAAAATACCCATATGAAGATAGAAACACACTGTGAGGCCCCTGTTTAAGAGAGGCCTTAGGCGACCACCTATTTTGCCTAATGCTAGAGCCTATGCTTGTAGGTAAAATACTGGCTGGGTAGCAACCCTAGTCCTACTAGTCTGCCCATAGTTCTATCATGGATAAATAATCCAGAGGACATCCATATTGAAAATATCCTATAACCCTATATTTTGGACATTCTCTTACAGGATTTGTCCCTACCACTGCAACTGAAATGCTATCACGTGTATCAATTACTTTTTTATTTTACTGAACCTACAGGACTCGATCATTCGTTCATAAGTTTTTCCATTTTTCATTTGAAAAATATTAAAATGGCATTCTATTCAAGAATGAAATGCACATTAGTTTGCGTATACTCATATTCCCCTGGTTGCACCTGCTTGTGGTGACTAAAACAGTGATAGCTTATATTAGAACCTTTTTTCTGCTATTACAAATATTTTACCAAAGTGCTTCCAGTTCTTATCCAGTCTTAAATGCCCTGAGATATATTTTAAAAGGACATTAAACACATTTTGCTTTTGTGTAAAACTTGTGCTTGTCCCACGCTCGCTGGGACCCCAAAAAGAAAATTCTGTAACCTACAAATCAAGTAGCTGGATTATACAATTCCTAGCAATATGAAAACAATATTTATACAAAATCAAGAGTTGTTTCATTTCTACTAGAATGCCCATTTAAACACATTAATATACATGAATGTTTCAGTTATAATACTTTTGCCTCTCTCTCCTCTAAATAATACACGTTTGTTTACCACTAAACATTTGAATAGCTCCCTTAGAATATACAGGTACATATTACAAAATCCGGAATTCCAAAATCCAAACTTATTCTCAAATCTAAACTTTTTAATTAATATTTTTTTTTAAATAAAAGTATAAAAGAATACACTTTCTGATGATACTATGTATAAAAAAGTATTAGAAATGATATAAAAGGACATTTAGTTTAAGCTGTATAATAACATTAAAATATCCCCTAACTGACATAAGATATTGCTGTATACACTTGGTTCCATTCCCTCTCCAAACTGTCCCATTTTAAAGATACAAATATTTCCAAATCCAAACTATGCCGGTCCCAAGCAGTTTGTATAAAGGGTTTTCTACCAGTATCCAATTTTAATTAAAGGAGGAAAAAAAAATCTAAATTATGGTTCAGATAGAGCATTCAATTTTAAGTATTTTTAGTTTACTTCTAGTATCTAGTAATCTATTATATTGCACTACTGGGAGCAAGCTGGTGATTGGTGGCTGCACACATATTGGCCCAACATTTGTGTTCACTTAGCTCCCACCAGTGCATTGCTGCCAGGGCTAATTTTAACTATGTGTTTAACCATTTTCAGGGGTTAAACACATAATTATATGGAAGCAATGATCCAATACTTAACAAATTAACTCATTTTCTTTTTGTACATTTATTTCCCTGTAATAGTTCTGACAATATGATTTCCAAAATTGTGTTCAATATAAGAAAGGAAGTAGCATTTTTCTCCACATTTTTTTGAGGTCAGTCAACTACACTGATAACCATTTATGTCAATAAATTTCAGAGAAGCACATGTTCCTCTGCAGCACGGAATTCTTCACATACTGTGTACATCCCCCATCTATCAGTAGGTCAGGTCTCATGTGAACCGACAAATTTTCACCTTACAACATAAGCAAGGCGTTTATCTCTCACATCTCAGTGATAGGGGCATCTTCAGTAGTCCAATTGGCAATGCTGAAAACCTGATAGGTTTGTTCACTGGATCACCTGATAACTTTAGTAATTAATGTATTACTATGGGAATACTTCAATGCATTTCATATAATCTCAGTTTTATTTTTGTTTTCTAGGGGTCTTTTGGTCCACCTGGTCCGTTTGGAAGAGATGGAGCTAAGGGAGAGAGAGTAAGATTTTTTCCACTGTAGATTATTAAAGAGTTCATACCAAGATAACTTGCAGCAAATTATATTAGTAAATAATACACTTCCAAAAATATCTTTCTATTTTTAATTTGAAGGTTTTATATATACAGTATATATATATATATATATATATATATATATATATATATATATACAGGAACAAAAGACTTGCACTCACTGGACTTTTTGTATAATATTTACTTAACAAAAATGTGACGTTTCGAGGATAGTGTATCACCTTCTTCAGACCTGAAGAAGGTGATACACTATCCTCGAAACGTCACATTTTTGTTAAGTAAATATTATACAAAAAGTCCAGTGAGTGCAAGTCTTTTGTTCCTGCATATCAATTTCTACTAGCACCCTGGCAGTTGTGTAAAAGTGAGAGTGCACATCCTTGCTACAAGTATATATATATATATATTAAGGACCCATGTAGCTTTTTGAATTTGCTGAAAATGTTAACTGTATTTAGTGACCAAAGGGTACACAGAAGTCTAGATAAAGTAAAACTAGGAATTTGTGGCTCTCAGGCGCGATCACATATACGGCACAGGTTTCGGTGCAAGCGTGGGAACCCGCGCCGTCCGTAATTTCACCTCGCACATCGGGGTATTACATATACTGCGGCATTAGATGCTAAACTGGCGTAAGTAGGACAATCTGGCGATCTTCTGAAATGTGCGCAAATACACATTTTAGTCGTTGCAAGTAACTTACGCCAGTATTTTATCCATGGAAAGTGTCAATAAAGAGTAGTTTTATGCAAATTAGGCTAACACTCGTAAAAATGAACCACGATTTCATATAAAAATGCGACACGTAATTAGGCTATTCAAAATTCATATATAAACCCATATATAAAGAGATGAAGGTAATACAATTATGATTTCCCATTGTTCTCTCCTCTAAGTATTGTTGATTGTTTTGAGAAGAAATTTAAAGTAAATATGCAAGTATATGTCCACAATGTGATAAAGTACCTACAAGCTCAATCCATTTGATTATGTGGCTTCAAACTATTTCAAATACACAAATAAACCTTAAAAAAACAATATCATAGTATACTGTCCCTTTAACCTTGAGATGCTGCTTAAATGTATGTGTTTGTTAAGGCTTCCAGGGAGTTACGTTGCTTTTTTAGTCAGTGCAAGGGTTGCTGCGCCTGCAATTTGTGGCGAGATGAGAATGGAGTAGATTTTCTGAATTCTGCGCGTGTAAGTCCTTACGCTGTATATTGGATACCAAATTGCGCGTCTGTTCTATGTTAGTCTATGGTTAAAAAAAATACGTCCGAAAGGGTGAAATATATGCGCGTAACTTGTATGCTACGCCGTATATGTAATACCCAAATCACGTAAAATCTGGCGTCGCCGGCTTTTGTGGGCGATGCTGCATATGTAATGGAGGCCCTCATCTGCATCACATTTGCATTAAATTTAAAATAATATTTGGGTTACCAGTTTTATTAACAAATCATTTTAATTGACAATAAAACCTGTCCACTTAGTTATAATATAACACCTCTCAAAGTAAACTTCTAACACTTGCGGGTGAGCGTGAAATCTATTTACATTCCAATGTTCTTCACATAGAAGAAAATTATCTTATTTTTAAATATCTATTTATTTATATATATATATATATATATATATATATATATATGTATATATATATATATATATATATATCAGACTATTTTATTGTGAATTATATATCTATGCCCATTTATATGAATATATACAGTATGTATATATATATATATATATATATATTATATACAGGAGAGAGAGAGAGATTTAAAAATACTAAGAACATTTCCTCCTATATGAAGAACATTGACATTTGAATGTAAAATATTTACATTAAAATAACAGTAAAGAAAATGTTTAAAAATGATTTTTCAGGTTTTAATGTATTCAAGTGGAAAAGGCTCCAAAGTGTTTATATATATATATATATATATATATATATATATATATATATATATATATATATATATATATATATACACACATACATATATGTATACAATATAGCCCTTTCCAGTCAAATACCTTGTCATATACCATATACAGATATTACAATGTCTAAAGGCTTGGAGTTGGCTACTGTTTGTTATCTATGTAGTTGATCACAAACCTTTAGAAACTGGATTATCTACAAAAATCACCATAGACTGTAACAGTAAAATTAGTAGAAAATCTTTTTTTTATAAAGCAATATGATCAGTCCTTATGTGCCTTAAGCAGCCATTATTAATTCTCATTTTTAACTCTTTATTCCAGGGAGATAAAGGTGGAAAAGGTGAAATTGGAGTCGCAGGCCCACCTGGACAGCTGGTAAGATTTTTTGTTGCTTATTTATATAATGAATATTATTACTGGAGAGCACTGTTCATGTTTCTTCTTGCGCACCATGCAACAAGTGTAACATAGCTGTCTAGGAAATCATGGCCAATGTGTCAACCCTAGGGTTCTGACCAGTGTTACTAGCACTTTTAGTGATCTATTATGCTAAGCATGAAACAGGCCTTATCCATTTGTAACAAAGTGGTCTTTCTTTCTATGCCAGACCACATATTGGCAGCAGTGAAATCAATGCTATTGATTTAAACCATCCACAGGAGTCTATAACGATCACACCCTTCTAGTAGATCACAAGATTATATATTTTTTTTTATCAAAGTAGCTTTTATATAGAAGGTCTGATTTTGAAGCTCTGAGACGGATACCATAAAAACATAATTTCTTTCATGTAATTGGCAAGAGTCCATGAGCTAGTGACGTATGGATATACAATCCTACCAGGAGGGGCACATTTTCCCAAACCTCAAAATGCCTATAAATACACCCCTCACCAAACCCACAATTCAGTTTTTACAAACTAATGGCGAGATTACGAGTTTTAACAGGGGTGCGGTGCTAACGCGCCTTTTTTTTCCACCGCTCCCTTAAGACAACGCTGGTATTACAGGTTTTTTTAAACCCGGCGTTAGCCGCAAAAAGGTGAGTGTAGAGCAAAATTTAGCTCCACATCTCACCTCAATACCAGCATTGCTTACGGTAGCGGTGAGCTGGCTGAACGTGCTCGTGCACGATTTCCCCATAGGCAGATTCAGCTGAAAAAAAACCTAACACCTGCAAAAAAGCAGCGTTCAGCTCCTAACGCAGCTCCATTGATTCCTATGGGTAAACACCTAACACCCTAACATGAACCCCAAGTCTAAACACCCCTAATCTTACACTTATTAACCCCTAATCTGCCGTCCCCGACATCGTAGCCACCTACATTATATTTATAAACCCCTAATCTGCCCCCCTAACGTCGCCGCAACCTACCTACACTTCTTAACCCTTAATCTGCCAACGTCGCCGTCACTATAATAAAGTTATTAACCCCTAAACCTAAGTCTAACCCTTTTTACAGGTAAAAGAGCTGATTACTTTGGGGCAATGCCCCGCAAAAGGCCCTTTTAAGGGCTATTTGTAATTTAGTATAGGGGAGGAAATTTTTTATTTTGGGGGGCTTTTTTATTTTATTAGGGGGATTAGAGTAGGTGTAATTAGTTTAAAATTCTTGTAATTATTTTTTTATTTTCTGTAATTGAGTTTTTTTTCGTACTTTAGTTTATTTATTTTAATTGTAGTTAATTGTAGTTAGTTTATGTTATTAATTTAATTATAGTGTAGTGTTAGGTTTAATTGTAATTTAGGTTAGGTTTTATTTTACAGGTAAATTTGTACTTATTTTAACTAGGTAGCTATTAAATAGTTGATAACTATTTAATAACTATTGTACCTAGTTAAAATAAATACAAAGTTGCCTGTAAAATAAATATAAACCCTAAGCTAGCTACAATGTAAATATTAGTTATATTGTAGCTATCTTAGGGTTTATTTTATAGGTACGTATTTAGTTTTAAATAGGAATAATTTATTTAATTGTAGTAATTTTATTTAGTTGTATTTAAGCTATATTTAAGTTAGGGGGGTTTAGACTTAGGGTCAGACATAGGTTTAGGGATTAATCAATTTAATATAGTAGCAGCGACGTTGGGGGCGGCAGATTAGGGGTTAATAAATGTAGATAGGTGTCGGCGATGTTAGGGACGGCAGATTAGGTGTTAATAAAATTTAACTAGTGTTTGCGATGCGGGAGTGCGGCGGTTTAGGGGTTAATATATTTATTAAAGTGGCGGCGATGTCCGGTCGGCAGATTAGGGGTTAAAAAATGTATTTAAGTGTTTGCGATGTGGGGGGGGGGGGCTCGGTTTAGGGGTTAATAGGTAGTTTATGGGTGTTAGTGTACTTTTTAGCACTTTAGTTAAGAGTTTTATGTTACGGCGTTAGCCCATAAAACTCTTAACTACTGACTTTTAAATGCGGTAGGAGTCTTGACAGGAGAGGGTCTACCGCTCACTTCTTCCAAGACTCGTAATACCGGTGTTAGGCAAATCCCATTAAAAAGATAGGATATGCAATTGACGTAAGGGGATTTGCGGTAAGCTCGAGTCGCTGAAGAAAAGTGAGCGGTACACCTGTACCTGCCAGACTCGTAATACCAGCGGGCGTTAAAAAGCAGTGTTGGGACCTCTCAATGCTGCTTTTTAAGGCTAACGCAAGACTCGTAATCTAGCCGTAAATTTGTGCATGATTTTCTTCTGTGAACCTACGAACCTGTTTACATTTTTCCGCCTCTTATCACCCCACTACTTGGCTATTCGTTAAACTGAATTGTGGGTGTGGTGAAGGGTGTATTTATAGGCATTTTGCAGTTTGGAAAACTTTGCCCCTCCTGGTAAGATTGTATATCCCATACGTCACTAGTTCATGGACTCTTGCCAATATGAAAGAAATTAATTTATCAGGTAAGTTCTTACATATCCTGATGGAAAATCAGAAAAGGAGACTCACAAGAAAGAGCAGATAATTCGGAAACTCTTCTAGCAGAAGAGATAGCCAAAAGGAACAACACTTTCCAAGAAAGTAATTTTATATCCAAAGAATGCATAGGCTCAAAAGAAGGAGCCTGTAAAGCTTTCAAAACCAAATTAAGACTCCAAGGAGGAGAGATTGATTTAAAAACAGGCTTGATACGGACCAAAGTCTGAACAAAACAGTGAATATAAGGAAGCTTAGAATCTTTCTGTGAAATAAAACAGAGCAGAAATCTGTCCCTTCAAAGAACTTGCAGACAAACCTTTACCCAAACCATCCTGAAGGAACTGTAAAATTCTAGGAATTCTAAAAGAATGCCAGTAGAATTTATGAGAACACCATGAAATATGTCTTCCAAACTCGATAATAAATCTTCTTAGAAACAGATTTACAGGTATAGTACCTATAGGAAGTATTTGGAGAACTGCTGATGCAAGTTAAAAATAAAGTAAAGTTAGGAGAGAGACTGTTATGTCCCTACTCCCCCTAACATGTTTCACACAACTACTTTTTCAAAGTTTTCCATGATTTGAGCCATAAAGCTCTTCTAGTTAAAAAAGCTAAAGACATAGATTTAACATTTATCTTGATGATATAAAAAATAGCATCGCAGATAAAATAATTAGCATGTTGAAGCAAATGAACAATGCTATGCAAATCAGAGTCTTTTCCCCGTTGTGCTAAGCTATCCAACCAAAAAGTTGATGCAGCCGCAATATCAGCCATAGAAATGGCAGGACTGAGCATATAGCCAGAATGCAAATACGCTTTCTATAGAAAAGATTCAATTTTCCTATCTAAAGGATCCTTAAAAGAGGTACAAGAGTAGAAATAGCCCCATCAACCTTAGTGACTTTTTCCCCAAAACTCTAATCTAGCTGCTGGCAAAGGATACAACTTTTTAAACCTTGAAGAAGGAACAAAAGAAATAACAGGCTTAGACCATTCCTTAGCAATCACATCAGAAATGGCATCAGGAACAGGAAAAACCTCAGGAGTAGTCACAGGAGGTTTATAGACATAATTTAAATGTTTACTGGATTTATTATCAAGAGGACCAGACTCCTCAATATCCAAAGTTATTAACACTTCTTTTAACAAAGAACGAATATACTCAATCTTAAAAAGATAAGATGATTTATCAGTGTCAATGTCTGAAGTAGGATCCTCTGAAGCAGAGAGATCCTCATCAGAGGAGGATATATTGTCGGTCATTACAAATTCATCAGTATTATGAGAAGTTTTAAAAGACTGATTACACTTATTTGAAGGCAGTATAGCAGCCATAGCCTTCTGTATCGCATCAGCAATATAATTTTTCATATCAACAGGGATATCATGTACTTCAGATGTTGAAGGAACAACAGATACTGTACTAGCACTAATAGAAACCTTCTCTGCATTCAAAAGCTTATCATGACAACTGTTACATACTACAGCTGGAGATATAGGGGACTATTTATCAAAGGTCTTGCGGACCTGATCCGACAGTGCAGATCAGGTCCGCAAGACCTCGCTGAATGTGGAGAGCAATACGCTCTCCACATTTAACATTGCACCAGCACCACAGGGAGGTGTCAATCAACCCAATCGTACTCGATTGGATTGATTTCCGGCGATTCCTGTCCGCCTCATCAGAGCAGGCGGACAGGGTTATAGAGCAGCAGTCTTTAGACCGCTTCTTCATAACTGCTGTTTCTGGCGAGTCTGAAGACTCGCCTGAAACACAGCCCACAAGCTAAATTCGGAGCTTGATAAATGGGCCCCGTAATCTCCACTAGCTTACAACAGATACACTTAGCTTTGGTAGAACTGTGTTCAGGCAGCATGGTTCCTACAGCAGCTTCTGAGACAGGATCAGTTTGAGACATCTTGTAAAATGTAAAAAAAGAAAAATAACATTAAAAAGAAATATCTTATTTCCACATATAGCAGTTTCAGGAATGGGAAAAAATGCAAGTGCTAAATTTGGCAAAAAAGCAAATAGCATAGCCCTCATAAAGAAGGCAAGGAACATATAGAAAGTGAGGTAAAATAAAGCTAATTTTTTTGGCACCAAGTATGATGCACAACGCAAAAGGAAGTTGAGAATTTTTTTGGCACCAACAAACATCCGGAAATGATGCAACTCGCGTCATAACACAATTTTGCTCCAAACAATCTAGCATCAACTAACTGACAAACTTGTGTCATGACCGACGAACATTCGCGGCCAAAAAATATTTCTCGTGCCAAGAATGACACAATAAATAACAGCATTTTGCACCCTTGCGAGCCTAATTTGCCTGCAAGCTTTCCAAGAAAAAACAAGTCAAATTGAAAAAAGACTATACCCCAGGTAAGACAAACTTCCTAAACATGATTCCCATAATGAAACTGCTGGACTGCAAAGGGAAATACACATAGACCTGACTCATGGCAAATATAAGTAAAATACATATATTTAAAACTTTACATTAATACATAAAGTACCAAACCATAGCTGAGAGTGTCTTAAAATAATGATACATACTTACCGAAAGACACCCATTCACATATAGCAGATAGCCAAACCAGTACTGAAAGCTATCAGCAGAGGTAATGGTATATAAGAGCATATCATCGATCTGAAAAAGGAGGTAGGAGATGAATACATACGACCGATAACAGAGAACCCTTGAAAAGATTTCCAGCGAGGAAAACCATAAAATCAAACAGACGATACTCTCTTCACATCCCTCTGACAAACACTGTACTCTGAGAGGAATTTGGCTTCAGAATGCTTACTTACTTCACCACCTCCATAGGAGGCAAAGTTTGTAAAACTGAATTGTGGGTGTGGTGAGGGGTGTATTTATAGGCATTTTGAGGTTTGGGAAACTTTGCCCCTCCTGGTAGGATTGTATATCCCATACATCACTAGCTTATGGAGTCTTGTCAATTATGTGAAAGAAAACAGTTTAATGACGGTCAAGGCCATTTGGAAGTTATGTTTACTAAACAGTCTGAGACTGCTATATTACATTTCATTCAAAAATTAAATTAATGAAGAGATTATTGGAATCCAGTAGGTTTCATAGAAGCTATGTTGCCTTAATGATTACAGTTTTCACAGTTCTATGGTTCAAGTTTAAGTGGTGAGCTGCAGATGCCAACTGGGTTATGCCAGAATTCTTTACTTAGGACTGTAATGTTCAGCAGATTCTCCTCACTCCTTACATTGTGACCTCTAAAGCACTCTGTCTTTGTAACTTAAGCTGGTTGAATGGATCACAGCTGTGAAAGATAGATCTAGACCTGAAGACAAGTAATTCCCCTCTACTAAGGAGCTCCCCTTTACTGGCCCAAAGGACCAGACTTGTCCAGGGGTCTACTACTGTGGTGTCATATTACAGTAGATGAGAACTACATTGAAGATTGCACTCTGGAGGTAAAATAAACCTAGTGGCTTACTAAAGCTAAATGTTGCTTACCCAGGAGACTTAGCTGCTATAGATAAAGAATAGTTTGACCTGGTCTAGGTCCTCCAAAAATAGTACTCAGCTAGGTATTTGGAAACAACAGATACTTTCTTTGGCAAAGTATGGCTATCCCTATTGGAGGAGGACTAACTGGCTGTTTTAAGGGGTTCTGTTATATAGGGCTGGATTACAAGTGGAGCAGTATTTTGTGATCCTGCTTGTGTGTTAACTGCTCTAGAAGTAAGCTTTTTGCTTATTACAAAGTTGCATATTACAAGTTGAAAGTAAAAAGTTTTCCCACAAGCACTAACCCAACATGCGAAAAAAGTCAAAGTTAGAATATCATGACCACGTTTACGTAATTCCCCCATAGAAGTCAATAAAATAAGAAAAGTGGAAAAAACCTAAAACCCTACTCGCGCGCAAACCCGATCTCATTTTCTCAAGTGCACTTACCCGACATGAAAATATTAATATTTCACATTTAAATGTTCTTCCCATAGCAGAATATGATATATCTATTCATTAATCCATATTTCTAGATATATCTTATGTTTTTTTGGTTAAATATACATCTACACCTATATATATATATATATATATATATATATATATATATATATATAATTATATATAAGTATAGATATATACAGCTATATATATATATATATATATATATATATATATATATATATATATATATATATATACAGCTATATATATATATATATATATATATACAGCTATATATATATATATATATATATATATAACACACAGAGAAAGTCCAGCACTCACTTACAAGCTCTCAGCTAAGATTTAAAAGCAAAATTGGAAAGGTTAGTTACCGCATCTGGCCTAATGGGACAAGCCCAGGTACCACGTCAAGGTCCTTTCCAATAGCCCAGGTTCCACATCAAGGTCCTTTCCAATACCTGGGACCATAAAACAGCCACACAATGCAAGCTCTTAAATCTAAACAAACTGGGAACAAGGGAAGGGTGCACAGGAATATGTAACCACCCTAGACATATACAAAACACGGAAGGGGACTGCACTCTCATACCGGACCGGGTACACATCCCATGACCCTGTAACATGCTCAGCCCTGGGTGCTCACCGGCACTCACAGGAAGCTGTGCTGTCCCCAGAGTCACAGGCAGTTAACCCCAGACAGATCTGGGTGCAAGAACCATAGGGAAAATTACAAAACAAATTAATACAACACACAGAGAAAGTCCAGCACTCACTTACAAGCTCTCAGCTAAGATTTAAAAGCAAAAATGGAAAGGTTAGTTACCACATCTGGCCAAATGGGACAAGCTCAGGTACCACGTCAAGGTCCTTTCCAATACCTGGGACCCTAAAACAGCCACACAATGCAAGCTCTCAAATCCAAACAAACTGGGAACAAGGGAAGGGTGCACAGGCTTATGTAATCACCCTAGACATATACAATACACGGAAGGGGACTGCACTCTCATACCGGACCGGGTAAACATCCCATGACCCTGTAACATGCTCAGCCCTGGGTGCTCACCGGCACTCACAAGAAGCTGTGCTGTCCCCAGAGTCATAGGCAGTTAACCCCAGACAGGTCTGGGTGCAAGAACCATAGGGAAAATTACAAAACAAATTAATACAACACACAGAGAAAGTCCAGCACTTACTTACGAGCTCTCAGCTAAGATTTAAAAGCAAAAATGGAAAGGTTAGTTACCGCATCTGGCCAAATGGGACAAGCCCAGGTACCACGTCAAGGTCCTTTCCAATACCTGGGACCCTAAAACAGCCACACAATGCAAGCTCTCAAATCCAAACAAACTGTGAACAACGGAAGGGTGCACCCAGGGCTGAGCATGTTACAGGGTCATGGGATGTGTACCCGGTCCGGTATGAGAGTGCAGTTAATAGAAAGTTATGTGGAAGGGAAAAGTGTGGAAGAAAAAGGTGCAAAAGCAGTAGGGATGACCGCAGCCTGGAGAGGATTGTCAGGTAAAGGCCATTCAAAAGAGTTGGGACTTTCACAAGGAGTGGACTGTGGCTGGAGTCAGTGCATCAAGAGCCACCACACACAGATGGATCCTGGACATGGGCTTCAAATGTCTTATTCCTCTTGTCAAGCCACTCCTGAACAACAAACAACATCAGAAGCGTCTTACCTGGGCTAAAGAAAAACAGACCTGGTCTGTTGCTCAGTGGTCCAGAGTCCTCTTTTCTGATGAGAGCAAATTTTGCATCTCATTTGGAAACCAAGGACCCAGAGTATGGAGGAAAAACAGAGAGGCACACACTGCAAGATGCTTGAAGTCCAGTGTGAAGTTTCCACAGTCTGTGTTGATTTGGGGAGCCATGTCATCTGCTAGTGTTGGTCCACTGTGCTTCATTAAGTCCAGGGTCAATGCAGCCGTCTACCAGGAGATTTTGGAGCACTTCATGCTTCTTTCCGCAGATGAGCTCTATGGGGATGCTGACTTCATTTTCCAGCAGGACTTGGCACCTGCCCACACTGCCAAAAGCACCAAAACCTGGTTCAATGACCGTGGGATTACTGTGCTTGATTGGCTAGCAAACTCGCCTGACCTGAACCCCCATAGAGAATCTATGGGGCATTGCCAAGAGAAAGATGAGAGACATGAGACCGAACAATGCAGAAGAGCTGAAGGCCGCTATTGAAGCATCCTGGTCTTCCATAACACCTCAGCAGTTCCACAGGCTGATAGCTCCCATGCCACGCCGCATTAAGGCAGTAATTGTTGCAAAAGGGTACATACAGTATGCATGCTTATACTTTTCAGAGGTCCGATATTGTTCTTTGTACAATCCTTGTTTTATTGATTGCATGTAATTGTCTAATTTTCTGAGATTGTGGATTTGAGGTTTTCATGAGCTGTAAGCCATAATCATCACAATTACGACAAATCACGGCTTGAACTATCTTGCTTTCCATGTAATGAGTCTATCTCATATATTAGTTTCACCTTTTAAGTTGCATTAGTGAAATAAATTAACTTTTGCACGACATTCTAATTTGTTGAGTTTCACCTGTATAAATACATAAATACATACGTACACCCATGTATATGGATGTATATCTACTTTAAAATTCTTTGCATTCCTTTTTTCTAGCACCTGAGATCTCATATCTTTGAGCCCTTATAACTTTTTTATGCATTTCTAAAAAAAATACGTTTTATTAGATAATGTCATTATGAGTGAAACTGTACTTTTAAATGTATGTTTTATGTGTTTTGTGACACTTTTTTGTTCGAGTGTAATAGTTAACCAGACCTCTGAGGTTTGCTATTCTTTCACACGTTAAATTCAATTGCGATTGAGTTTATTTTTAACGTGTTGTATGCACGCTGCTTCAGACGCACGCAAATAAACATAATAAACCCGATATGCCTCACATGCAAATGTTAGCGCGACACTCGTAATCTGGCCCATATTGATTTTATTGTTGGGAATTGCTTGGGGCCCTAGGGAAATTGGGCCATTTTTTCACCAGAGATGGGTAGTACATATGTTTTCACTACATCTTAAGATTTCCAGTACAATAAAGAGCACACTAGAAGGATGTGCTAGCATTTTCTGATTACCGTGTTCTGGGGAAACCATTTTGTCCATCAAAATTGTGCAGGAGAATGATTATGCAAAATCCTATTGATTGCCATGAATTGCTTCATTGGCTGGAGTTGGTTGCCAATGGTTGTTTGATAGATTTTATGAACAAAATAACAATCTGAAGATTACTTATATATATATATATATATATATATATATATATATATATATATATATATATATATATATATATATATATATAAAATACAGGTGGCCCTCGGTTTACAACGGTTCAATTTGCACCGTTTCAGAATAACAGCCTTTTTTTTAAGTCATGTGACTGCTATTGAAAAGCATTGAGAAGCAGTGCATTTATTAAAATAGCCAGTAGGTGGAGCTGTCCGCTTGTGTTGCTGCAAAGATATGCAGGCCAAGCAAGCTGAAATTAATCAGTTTAACCAGACCTGAGCTATCGAACAGCTTGCAAAGGAACAAGAGCTTCCTGTCTATAAATCAGTCCAGATTGGAATGCATAGAAATAACTGTTTGCAGAAAAATGCAAGTAAAGTATGTGTTGTGTGATTATTTTATTAAGTTTATAATGCTGTTTAGCATTTAAAGTCTTCATTTCAAAGCTTTAAAAATAATGTATTAGGTGTTACTTATGCCAATTTTGAGAGGGGCCTGGAACCTAACTCTCTCACTTCCCATTGATTTACATTATAATCTGGGTTTCAATTTACAACAGTTTCGATTTGCAACCATTCCTTTTGGAACCTAACCCCGGCGTAAACTGAGGGCTACCTGTATTATATTATATATATTCATATCTACATTAGAAGTGTTGAGCAAATTAGTTAGGGTTTCTCTGAATACGAGACCAGACTCGGCAAACCTTACTTTACAAAAGCAGAGAAGAGATGTTTTTTTTTATTACAATTAAGCTCGGAGTCTCAGAACTCTATGAAGTGTGAAATACATGCAGCATCTGAAAGTGAATGACAGGATTTTCCACTCTCCTGCTTACAGGAAATTTTGTCGTTTCTGGGAAAATCCGAAACAACAATACAAATTTGCTAGGGTTTTCTTTCTATGAATAAATCGGCACATTCCAGTGCATAAAGAAAAGCAATAGCTGCTTATGAAATACAGAATAAAATAATGATAGGGACGGATCGGAAGATAAGAAATTCATGGAACAGTGAGCGTGAAGTAGTTTTGCAATGAACTTTGGATAACATTACAATATATTTGATTTTAGAGCTGCTGCCATGTTGTGTACTCAGTGTAATGATATATATTTTGTATACAGAATACATAGAATTATTAACCCTTGGATGCCAGGGAAGGCCAGTATGCATTGCATAGAGTAGCAGTGCATTCTAGCAGCAAAATCACACAAGCATTCACATACATACACATATATACATGCACAGTATATATGCTTAAAAGCTTAAAGGGACAGTCTACTCCAGAACTGTTATTGTTTAAAAAGATAGATAATCCCTTTATTACCCATTTCCCTGTTTTGCATAACAAACACTGTTATATTAATACACTTTTTACCTCTGTGATTACCTTGTATCTAAGCCTCTGCAGATTTCTACCTTATTTCAGTTCTTTTGACAGACTTACATTTAGCCAATCAGTGCCCTCTCACTTGTAAATACACGGGCGCGGTCGCAATGTTATCTGTATGTTACACATGAACTTACACTAGCTGTGAAAAACTGCCAAATGCATTGAAATAAGGGGCGGCCTTCAAGGTTTTAGAAATTAGCATATTAGACTACCTAGGTTTAGCTTGCAGCAAAGAATACCAAGAGAACAAAGCAAATTTGATGATAAAAGTGAATTGGAAAGTTGTTTAAAAATGCATTCCCTATCTGAATCGTGAACTAGACTGTACCTTTAAGGGAAATTATATTGCCAAAAGGGCATAATCATCTTTATCAGAGGATTTTTGTATTAGTGACTCAAATGTACTATTGCCTGTACAAGTAGAGCACAATCAATAGACAAAGACCGCTATATTGTGCTCTGTCTCACTTAAAAGATAATGCAAACTCTGGTATTAAGAATGGATGGTTAAAAATTCTAGCCATTGTGCCAATATTGCGAGTGATCGTTCATGTTTTGCTACTGAGCGCCGTCCAAAATACCGCTGTAAAATGTTGCACTTTTTGGAACCTGAAATAAATAATTATTATTAGTAATAAAGCACAGAACTACAGGAAGAACTCTACTATTTGCACAGCACTGTTAGAGGCTTAGCTTGCCATTGGCTTAGCGCTTGACCAATATTTTATATGAATTTTAGTGCAAGCCCAATAGAAGTCTGTGTAGGATTTAGCACACCTGTTCTATCAGACATGATGTTAGCGCATCCTAGATCATCACTCCAGAGATAAAAATCATTTTGGACTTATAATATGAGCACAAAAATAGAAGCGCTATTGATTGCACTTTTGTGATGTTAATGCACAATAGCTCTAATCATTTCAGCAGCACTTTTAATATAGGTTTATGTGTTTAACACCAACAAAGGGATTAAATATATAGATACAGAACCTGCTTGGGAGCTGTAAGCACTGCAGCTCCTGAGCAGAACACAACCGATGATTGGCTACTAAGTGGAACTGCCACTTTTGATTGGATCACCATCTGTTTTCTGCTCACAGTTAAGACGTTTCTTAAAGGGACATAATACTCATATGCTAAATCACTTGAAACTGATGCAGCATAACTGTAAAAAGCTGACAGCAAAATATCACCTGAGCATCTCTATGTAAAAAAGGAAGATATTTTACCTCACAATCTCCTCAGCTCAGCAGAGTAAGTTCTGTGTAAAACGTTATTATTCAGCTGCTGCCCAATGAACAGCAGCCAATCAGCATCAACAGTGCTGAGGTCATGAACTCTTTTACTGTGATCTCATGAGATTTGACTTAACTCTCATGAGATTTCATAGTAAACTTCGTTAAACTAAATAGGGAAATAAGATGAGTGTGCACATAAGCTCACTCCCTTAGCTGTCCTGGGACAGACATACTGATTTGCTGCTTAGAAGTCCTTTACAATGGGATGTGGCTACTGAGAAACTTTTGAGGTAAAATATCTTTCTTTTTTACATAGAGATGTTCAGGTAATATTTTCTAGTCAGCTTTTTACAGCTATACTGCATCACTTTCAAGTGTTTAAACATTTGAGTATTATGGCCCTTTAATATTGCAATTAGTTCATAGCCAGATTGACAACAATGAGAGTAAATAAAAAAGGCCTCTGCATTGCAGCTTCAGAGCAGAAAATGGCTAGCGTTTGGTGGGTCTTGTGATTGCTGCTCCTGATTGGCTCACCAGCTTGTTTCTGCCAGGGAGCTGTAAGGGTTCTGGCTCTTGAGAGGGAGTTTATGTATGTGTTTAATCCCTTTACAGGGGTTAAACTCATGGTATGATCAAGTCACTAACATAAATTTTCTAACATGTTTATTAACACTGTTATAGAAGTAAGCTACCAACATGCAATGAGGGTTAGGGTAGCTGATACTAGTTTTGGGGGGTTTAGGTGGGTTATATATATATTTCCATTTGAAAGGTTAGTTTAGATTCACTAAGATATAAAGGGATGCAATGCTTGTGATTAAATGCATTTATATGCCCCCTATCTCACTAAAAAACAAGCTTAGTATTGACTACGGGCTACGAGCCTACATATCACCTTTCAATGGAAGCAAGAGACATACTTAAATCTTATATCTTATCTTATATCTTATAACTCATTCTGACTTGTAAACACCCAGAATCATTATGATCATTTATTGAATATGTTATATTTTGATTTCCATATCAAGGAATCACTTCTGTTGATTCTCAATGAATTAGTCAAAATCTATAAAAAAAAAATAATAATAAAAAAATTCAATTTGCAGAAAGCATCTATAAATATTTAATGATCAGACAACGCCGGATCGATCCATGAGCTGTAAGTGGAAGGTCCCTTAGTTAATACTAGGGGGCCAAATTTTCAAGCTACGAATGGAGCTTGATGCTCCTGTTTTCGCGCGAGCCTTCAGGCTCGCTAGAAACAGCAGTTATGAAGCAGCGGTCTAAAGACCGCTGCTCCATAACTTGTCCATCTGCTCTGAGGCTACGGACATCTATCCGCCCAATCTTATACGATCGGGCTGATTGACACCCACTGCTAGCGGCCAATTGGCCGGGAATCTGCAGGGCATGGCATTGCACAAGCAATTCACAAGAACTGCTTGTGCAATTGTAAATGCTGACAGCCTATGCTGTCGGCATTCATCGATGTCTGTCAGACATGATCCACTGAGCGGATCATATCGGACAGACTGATGATAAATCGGCCCCTAGACGTTCAGTTCATTTGGCCATCTTGAATCTTGATTGATGAGAGACCACATGTTTGCTGAACATGTATGTGGCTTAGGTAACTGAAATTATGTGATGTGCACAAGGAACTAGAGAACACAATATTTAAGTATGTTATGTTGTTTTTATTGTTTTATGTGTGAGAATTATGTAGGTACGTATGTGACAGAATTCACTTGTATTTCATAGTTAAGGGGCCGTTCTAGTAAAAAAAAAAAAAAAAAACATGCTGTAATTTGTTAATTAAAGCACTAGTGCAGATCACAAAGGGATTAAACACATAGGGCTGGAGGATAAAGTTGCCAAATAGGGAACCTGTCCATGATCAAGTTGAGGGGGCAGCATCACACTGCTCCCATTTATCATTGCATGAGCAGCCATACCTGCATTAGCTTTAGCACCCCTGTTCTTGTGCAACCAATCATGTGAGAGCAGGGACTGTCAATCAACACAGTTAGAATAGTGCGGTGGGATTTTAAACCACCAGTTCAGAGGTGGCAGAGAGTTTAAGAAGACTGTTGCTTCTTAACAATTCGCTTCTGCACCGCAGGAGCTCCAAAGCTGCTCCCACAGCCTGATAAATGGAGCTCATTATTACAGGGACATTGAATACATCTTTGGGTATAACTGTGCATGTCCTACGCTCTTTAGAGAAGCTAAAAAGCAAATTCTGTAACTTGCAAATGCTGCAAATCATTTAGCCACTTTAGGTAATTTGCAGCATCTTAAAAACCTAGGTTACATATTTTGCTTTGTGACCTCTCTATGGAAAGTGGAGCTAATCACAATTCTTACAGAAAAACAAACTGTTTAGTGCCCCTTTAAAGTAACGCTCAGGAGCCACAGAGAACTGCTGGTCCTGAGCAGACATCACTTGTGAGCCCCTCAGCAGTGGAAGTCACACAGCTGGGGTTAAACACATAACCTTGTAGCATCACTAGTGCTAAAACAACATGCTCTAACAAATTTGTGCATGTAATTTTTTTACAAGAACTACCCTATAATTTGTTTCAGTAGTATATAAGTCATATAAATGACAGAATAATAAAATATGTTGCTTACCATTTATTGACAAAATCTTCTTCTGCAATCTATAGCAAGGTAGAAAATAACTGAAGTGTATTGTGTTTCTGGAAATTAACATATTGGAAATAAACATATTTTTTGTTCTCTTTTATGAACAGGGATTAGAGGGCCCGAGAGGACCAGAGGGACCTCCAGGCAAAATCGGATCACCTGTAAGTTATAATTTATTGTGTCTTATCCTGCTGTGAAACTTAATGATATGCACAGCGTTAGGAACTCATTTGAAACAGAATACATTTGAATGATACATTGAGTATATAAGCATAGAAACAGTTTATTTGTATAATATAATAATAATGATACACACACACACTACACACATTATACACTCACACACTACACACACTATGCACTCACACACTACACACACTATGCACTCACACACTACACACACTATGTACTCACACACTACACACACTATGTACTCACACACTACACACACTATGCACTCACACACTATGCACTCACACACTACACACACTATGCACTCACACACTACACACACTATACACTCACACACTACACACACTATGCACTCACACACTACACACACTATGCACTCACACACTATGCACTCACACACTACACACACTATGCACTCACACACTACACACACTATGCACTCACGCACTATGCACTCACACACTACACACACTATACACTCACACACTACACACACTATGCACTCACACACTACACACACTATGCACTCACACACTACACACACTACACACACTATGCACTCACACACTACACACTCACACACTACACACACTATGTACGCACACACTACACACACTATGTACTCACACACTACACACACTACACACTCACACACTACACACACTATACACTCACACACTACACACACTATGTACTCACACACTACACACACTATACATTCACACACTACACACACTATGCACTCACACACTACACACACTATACACTCACACACTACACACACTATGCACTCACACACTACACACACTATGCACTCACACACTACACACACTATGCACTCACACACTATGCACTCACACACTACACACACTATACACTCACACACTACACACACTATGCACTCACACACTACACACACTATGCACTCACACACTACACACACTACACACACTATGCACTCACACACTACACACTCACACACTACACACACTATGTACTCACACACTACACACACTATGTACTCACACACTACACACACTACACACTCACACACTACACACACTATACACTCACACACTACACACACTATGTACTCACACACTACACACACTATACATTCACACACTACACACACTATGTACTCACACACTACACACACTACACACTCACACACTACACACACTATACACTCACACACTACACACACTATGTACTCACACACTACACACACTATACATTCACACACTACACACACTATACACTCACACACTACACACACTATGCACACTCATACCCTGAGCACCCCCATTATTATCCATATGAGAATATGGCAATTGATTGGAGCATACGTGTGTATCCCTGTTTCTTATTTGCTATTCATCTATATCATCATTTGGAGTGGCAAAAATGAGCATTATTGACTATGCATTTAACTCCAATACAGGGCTGAGCTCTTCAAATCAATGGGTCACAAGAAATTCTGACTCCTATTGTTTTCAATATGAGGCATTAGTGAAATTTTATGCTTAAAGGGACACTCAAGTCAACATTAAACTTCATGATTCAGATAGAGCATACAATTATAAACAACTTTCTAGTTTACTTCTATTATCTAATTTGCTTCATTCTCTTGATATTCGTTGCTGAAAAGCATATCTAGATATGCTTATACTGATTGGTAGCTGCACATAGATGCCTCCTGTGATTGGCTATAGCATAAACACTTTTTTTTATATACAGTATATGCACCTGCATTGACCTGCCCCGGAATAAACTCAATGTTGATTAATGATATTTGAATAATTGAACATATTGGCCTCTAGTTATCAACGTGTCTATTTACCTGCCTTCGCCGTCCCCAATACGCCCGCCTAAGCTCACCTCACATCGCCGCCGCAGACCTGAATACGCTCGCCAAAGTTATCAAAAAAGCTGTCAAAAAGCCGCGCACCAAGTACGGGGCGATGAGCAGCGGACTATGATAGTTATCATTCATCCGATCTCGCTGCTCTTCGGCTTTTCTACAGCTTTATTGATAAGTTGTCACTAAGCACCCACACTAAACTAGTTTGGAGAGTGAGTGAAATAGTGCGCTAGTGTCAGGGGGGGGGAGATCAAACACCTTACTGGATATGCTTAGATCCTTCAATCTGAGCAACAATGATATACTAAAAAAAGGAGAGGTAGTAAGGGCGCTAAAAGCTAAAGACCTTAGGGGTATTAGTGTATATCGTTATACTGCTATAATTGCAATATTATTTATGGTGCATTGAGTGTTAACAGCTAGGTCCTAAGTGATTCTACACATACACTCTAAGCGTGTTTAAAAAACTTTTAATAAAAATAAAAATTAAAAATTACATTTTTCACATTTATACAAAGACACTTGTATGGAACAATTGTTAGAGACGTCTCTCTATTATATTGATCTTCTTGTGGTAACATACCTCTCTTTTTCGCTTTGGATACCGAAAAAGCGAGGTATGTTACCACAAGAAGATCAATAAATATTGCCTGAAAACACTGTATATACAGGACGCTTATATAATACCCTGAATTTAAGACTGTCTGGACTTAGAGGCACTACGGTGTCTTTTATAATAATTCTCTCACAGCACCGCATCAACACTATAAACATTCTAACATTATAATAGAATCTTAGCCACTACTATACCTTACCAAATGGAGAGGAACTTTCCTAGATAAAGGATATAGTAAAGTCTATTCAACATTGTTTTTATATACAAGGTTGCTACAACTTTTAACATTGTAAAAATTGCCAATATTGATATATTTTATATACCAAACGATTTTTTTACGATTGTGTATTTTCGCTGACTTTTGATGTTGTTGGTTGGATCCCCAATATAATAGAGAGACGTCTCTAACAATTGTTCCATACAAGTGTCTTTGTATAAATGTGAAAAATTTTATTTTTAATTTTTATTTTTATTAAAAGTTTTTTAAACACGCTTAGAGTGTATGTGTAGAATCACTTAGGACCTATCTGTTAACACTCAATGCACCATAAATAATATTGCAATTATAGCAGTATAACGATATACACTAATACCCCTAAGGTCTTTAGCTTTTAGCACCCACACTAATCTACACTGTTCTACCCCCTATACCGGCGCCCCCGGAACCCCCCGCAACGAAATAAAGTTATTAACCCCTAAACCGCCGCTCCTAGATCCCGCCGCAACTATAAAAATGTATTAACCCCTAAACCGCCGCTCCCTGAGCCCACCGCCACTCTAATAAACTGATTAACCCCTAAACCGCCACTCCCGGACCCCGCTGCCGCCTACATAATACCTATTAACCCATATCCTGCCCCCCTTATACCGCCGCCACCTATAATAAATGTATTAACCCCTATCCTGCCGATCCTGTACCCCGCCGCAACTAAATAAATTGTTTAACCCCTAAACCGCCGCAACCTATATTAAACTTATTAACCCCTAATCTGCCCCCCCCTACACCGTCGCCACCTTATTAACCTCTATAAAGGGGTTAAACAATTTATTTAGTTATTAACCCCTATCCTGCCCCCCCATACCGCCGCAACCTATAATAAAATTATTAACCCCTAACCCTAACCCCCCCTAACTTAAATATTAATTAAATAAATCTAAATAAATATCACTCTTATTAAATTATTTATTCCTATTTAAAACTAAATACTTACCTATAAAATAAAGCCTAATATAGCTACAATATTACTAATAATTATATTGTAGCTATTTTAGGATTTATTTTTATTTTACAGGCAAATTTGAATTTATTTTAACTAGGCACAATAGCTATTAAATAGTTATTAACTATTTAATAGCTACCTAGTTAAAATAAAGACAAATTTACCTGTAAAATAAAAACTAACCTAACTTACAATTACACCTAACACTACACTATCATTAACTAAATTATTCTATTTAAAAATAAATACTTACCTGTAAAATAAACCCTAAGATAGCTACAATGTAATTAATAATTACATTGTAGCTATTTTAGGATTTATATTTATTTTACAGGTAACTTTGTATTTATTTTAACTAGGTAGAATAGTTATTAAATAGTTATTAACTATTTAATAACTACCTAGCTAAAAGAAATACAAAATTACCTGTAAAATAAATCCTAACCTAAGTTACAATTAAACCTAACACCACACTATCATTAAATAAATTACATTAATTATCTACAAATACCTACAATTAAATACAATTGAATAAACTAACTAAAGTACAAAAAATAAAAAAAACTAAGTTACAAAAAATAAAAAAATATTACAAGATTTTTAAGCTAATTACACCTAATCTAAGCCCCCTAATAAAATTACAAAGCCCCCAAAATAAAAAAATGCCCTACCCTATTCTAAATTAAAAAAGTTAACAGCTCTATTACCTTACCAGCCCTTAAAAGGGCCTTTTGCGGGGCAAGCCCCAACAGCTCTTTTGCTTGTAAAAATAAAATACACCCCCCCACCAACATTAAAACCCACCACCCACATACCCCTACTCTAACCCACACAACCCCCCCTTAAAAAAATCTAACACTACCCCCCTAAAAATCATCCTACCTAACAGAAGAGGACATCCGCAGCGGCCGAAGTCTTCATCCAAGGGGCGCTGAAGAGGTCTTCCATCTGATAGAAGTCTTCATCCAGGCAGCGTCTTCAATCTTCATCCATCCGGAGCGGAGCAGAGCCATCTTCAAAGCAGCCGGCGCGGAGCCATCTTCATCCACCGACGCCTACTCGCCGAATGATCAGCCAATCAGATTTTTCCTACCTTAATTTCGATTGGCTGATAGAATCTTATCAGCCAATCAGAATTCGAGGGACGCCATCTTGGTTGACGTCACTTAAAGGAATATTCATTCGGTGAGTAGGCATCGGAGGATGAAGATGGCTCTGCGCCAGCTGCTTTGAAGATGGCTCCGCTCCGGATGGATGAAGATTGAAGATGCCGCCTGGATGAAGACTTCTATCGGATGGAAGACCTCTTCAGCACCCCCTTGGATGAAGACTTCGGCCACTGCGGATGTCCTCTTCTGTTCCATCAGTGATCGGCTGGCTGAAGACGGCTAAAGGTAGGATGATCTTCAGGGGGTTAGTGTTAGGTTTATTTAAGGGGGGGTTGGGTGGGTTAGAGTAGGGGTATGTGGGTGGTGGGTTTTAATGTTTGGGGGGAGTTTTTTTTTAATTTTTACATGCAAAAGAGCTGTTTACTTTGGGGCATGCCCCACAAAAGGACCTTTTAAGGGCTGGTAAGGTAATAGAGCTGTTAACTTTTTTAATTTAGAATAGGGTAGGGCATTTTTTTATTTTGGGGGGCTTTGTTATTTTATTAGGGGGCTTAGATTAGGTGTAATATGCTTAAAAATCTTGTAATATTTTTTTATTTTTTGTAACTTAGTTTTTTTTATTTTTTGTACTTTAGTTAGTTTATTTAATTGTATTTAATTGTAGCTACTTGTAGTTAATTAATTTAATTTATTTTAATTGTATTTAATTGTAGGTATTGGTAGCTAATTTATTTAATTAATTTAATGATAGTGTAGTGTTAGGTGTAATTGAAACTTAGGTTAGTTTTTATTTTACAGGTAAATTTGTCTTTATTTTATCTAGGTAGCTATTAAATAGTTAATAACTATTTAATAGCTATTGTACCTAGTTAAATAAATTTGCCTGTAAAATAAAAATAAATCTTAAAATAGCTACAATATAAATATTAGTAATATTGTAGCTATATTAGGGTTTATTTTATAGGTAAGTATTTAGTTTTAAATAGGAATAATTAATTTAATAAGAGTTATATTTATTTAGATGTATTTAATTAATATTTAAGATAGGGGGTGTTAGGGTTAGTGTTAGACTTAGATTTAGGGGTTAATAATTTTATTATAGGTTGCGGCGGTGTAGGGGGGGCAGGATAGGGGTTGATAAATTTATTATAGGTGGCGACAGTGTATGGGGGCAGATTAGGGGTTAATAAGTTTAATATAGGTGGCGGCGGGGTCCGGGAGTGGCGGTTTAGGGGTTAAACAATTTATTTAGTTGCGGCGGGGTCCAGGATCTGCATGATAGGGGTTAATAAATTTATTATAGGTGGCGGCAGTATAGGGGGGCAGGATAGGGGTTAATAGGTATTATGTAGGTGGTGGCAGGGTCCGGGAGCGGCGGTTTAGGGGTTAATACATTTATTATAGTGGCGGCGTGGTCCGGGAGCGGCAGTTTAGGGGTTAATACATTTATTATAGTGGCGGTGGGCTCCGGGAGCAGAGGTTTAGGGGTTAGCATGTTTAATGTAGGTGGCGGCGGTGTAGGGGGGCAGATTAGGGGTGTTTAGACTTGGGGTACATGCTACGGTGTTAGGTGTACACACTTCCCATAGGAATCAATGGGATGTCGGGCAGCAGCGAACATGAACTTTCGCTATGGTCAGACTCCCATTGATTCCTATGGGATCCGCCACCTCCAGGGCGGCGGATTGAAAACCAGGTACGCTGGGCCGGAAAAGTGCCGAGCTTACCTGCTAGTTTTTTGATAACTAGCAAAAGTAGTCAGATTGTGCCGAACTTGTGTTCGGAACATCTGGAGTGACGTAAGAATCGATCTGTGTCGGACTGAGTCCGGCGGATCGAAGCTTACGTCACTAAATTCTACTTTTGCCGGTGTGTAGGGCTTGATAACGAAGGCGAATCAGCCTTGCCACAAATACGCTGCGGAATTCCAGCGTATTTGCGGTTGACGGCTTGATAACTAGGGGCCATTGAGTTAATACTGATACCTGTTGAATTGAGATACTGGTGCTCTCTTTTATATTAAGAGGTAATTTAAACCTCTATTCCACCAGCTGCCTCCTTAACCCTATACACAACACCTTGCTCTCAGAGCAATAATCCTATATACCCTGACCACCGTTAAAGGGCAGTAAGATTTTTATATAAAATGTTTAGTTATTCATAATGAAAACTTGTTTAATTTGCCCCCTTTTTCATGTAATTTTACTACTGAGAACTTGAAATGCACCCGCAGACTTTCAAGCCTAGCCCTGCTACATATATGTACAGAATGTAAATGGATTTATCAGTTAACAACTGAAAAAAGATGTCCTTTATACTAATATTATGACATTAGCTAGCTTTGCTGCCTGTGGACTAAAGCCAACACTGGCTCCTCCAGATAAGGTAAATGGTGAGTGGAGTTTTAAAAGTATTTGAAGTAAAAAGGGTGTTAATTTGTTTTAAAAATGTTAAGACTTGGCTAATACAATATGTTATTCTATAGCAACACAAAAGAAATGTCTTGTTATTACAATTAGTTAACTGTCCCTTTAGCTTAAATAGCCCTGAACTGCCACTTTTAATAACCTTCAACAACTTAGACCCCTCCCCCTATTAACTCAAAGCTGCCATCATTGCTAGTAACTCAAAACTAACTAGACCCCTTATTTTTATTAACCCAAAGCTGCCCAGGCTTCTACTCTTAGGAATCCTATACTACTGCGCTATTAAAGGGATATTAAACACCAAAAATATTATTGTTTTAAAGATAGATAATCCCTGTATTACCCATTCCCCAGTTTTCCATAACCAACATGGTTAGATTAATATACATTTTACCTTATATCTAAGCTTTTGTATTTCAGGCAATTAGGACTTACTCTTCAATAACTTCACGGGCATGAGCACAATGTTATCTACATGTAACACATGAACTAATACCCTCTAGCTGTGAAAAACTGTCAAATGCATTCAGAAAAAAAGGCAGCCTTCAAGGGCTTAAAAAATAGCATATGAGCATACCTAGGTTTAGCTTTCAACAAAAACTACCAAGAGAAAGAAGCAAATTTGATGATAAAAGTAAATTGGAAAGTTGTTAAAATTACATGCCTTATCTATTTAAGGTTAAATGGGCAGTAAAGTCCAAATTAAACTGCCCATACAATCTACCAATGCTTCTGAGTCTACCTAAATATGCTGCCATGGAAGCTTTAATAAATTATACAAAAGAATTAGATTTGCTAATAGGAGTAAAATGATTTTCATATTTTTTTGTTTATTTCAGTAAGGTAATACTAATGCTAAAAGTAATCAGCTGTCAAATGTATGATATATATTTGCATTTGTATCGTTGTAACAAATAAATCTATTTCATGGGAAAATATTACAACTCTTTTCCTCTCTTCTTAGGGATTACATGGAGAAAGAGGGGAGAAAGGTTCTCGAGGAGAAAAGGTAAATTCAATTATAATATTAAAAATTAAACTTCAGCCACAGTATCATTTCAGAAACGGTTCTCATTAAAATGCGCACTTTCATATGCGTATAAGTCTTGAATACATTATCCGATATGTGAGTTTAAGTTCAACATTTCCATTATGGGATCATTTCAATCAACAACTTCCTAGTCTGTGCTTGTTTAGAGGAAAACTTTCAAAATACATTATTTTTTTTTACCATTTAATTTCCGCAACTTTTAAAAATACTTTAGACAAGTAACTTTTTTATTGAGCTGAACTGAAAACTATTAAAACACAAGTTTGATTATCTGTCTGTTACTCTGTCTGAGCTATGCATGTTTTGGAATTTTTATGGCATTTTCAGTATAAGAAAAAAATAATTTTTTCATATAAATTAAAACATTGGACGCTTAAAATTAACACTGTCATTTTCAAAATTCACTACTTTTATTCTATTCCTGTATTTATCCTGTTCGAATATTATGGTTTGTTCCAATTCAAATGCAAATACAATGTATTCACAAACAGGGTTGGCTCCAAGGGGGGGCATTGGGGGCAATGCCCATGCAAATGGAATGCTGTGCCCCCTCAAAAAATATTGATATGATCACACACTTTAAACATAATAAATAAAATAATGAATTGTTATGTAATGCTGAATGCTGGGGGAGGAGTTAGCTGCTGAACTGTGAGATCGCATTACACATCTGCAAGGAGCTCCGTGTCTTAACCTCTTATTTGGAATTGGAAGTTAATTAGAGACTTTTTGGACTTATCTTTAACCCTATTAATTTTACCTAACCATTGTGAGTTACTTTTTTTCTTAAACAATAGATCAAGATAAGAATATGATTGTATCATATAAATATAAGTCTATAAATGGCTACCGGCTTCTATAAACGCCTCAAAAGTGCACTGTGATCTTAGGCTGGGCCCCCCCATTTCATTTGTTCTGGCGCCGACCCTGTTCACAAACAAGCTATATACGCAAATTATCTTCTAGATATATCCTAGATATATTTTGTTGCTTAAAACTGGACATAAGGCTCCATTTTATATTTCTGTTTTTACACCAATAACTTTTTATTAGTTAAGGGACGGTCTTTTCCATACTTTTTTATTGTTTAAAAAGATAGATGACCCTTTAATACCCATTTCTCAGTTTTGGACAAAACGGTTAGATGAATATACTTTATATTTATTTGATAACCTTGTATCTAAACCTCTGCAGACTGCCCCCTTATCTCAGTGTTATTTACAGACTTGCATTTTAATGAATTAGTGCTAACTCATAAATAACTCCATGGAGTGAGCACAATGTTATCTATATGGCACACACAAACTAGCACTGTCTTGCTGTGAAAAGCTATTACAATGAACGGAGATAAAGGCACCTGCAGAGGTTTAAAGACTTTAAAGTATAACAATGTTGGTTGTGCAAACCTGGGGAATAGGTAGAAAAGGTGGGATCTGTCTTTTTAAACAATAATAATTTAGTAGACTTCCCCTTTATAGAAATAACAGAGTATCCCACATGGCAGAGTTCAGACCAAAGCAGATCATACATCCCTTTTTCCAGCTATGAGTAAAAAGAGTAGACTGCAGGTCTAATCCATACCTTTTATGTATTTTTTATTGGTTATGAGCCCAAAGATTAGACCCAGATTGAAGACTAACCTGAGTTGTTTTTAAATTTGTCTTAAAGGGACAGTTTACTTAAACAAGCAGCAAAAACGAATGCATACAATTTAAAGCTGGTGCAGGAACACCTTTTAAAATTGGCTGTGTTTTCTCTTGATCCACTACTGAGTGGATGACTTGTTTCTAATACCTCTTGTTTACATATTTTTTCTATATCTATTAACCCTTTGATAACAGGGTTAATATGTCTACATTGGAATAATGTGAGATTTCAATGATGGGATCGGATCAGGGGGCGTCCCTTATGACGCTAGGCACTCCCTCCAGACCGCAATCGCATCCTGGATGCGCCGTTGGCTTCAGGACAGCCAAACTGCTTGGACGTTCTAGTCCTCCTAACGGCACTAAAGCCGGCACGGCTAGGACAGAATAGAACGCCATAAAACGTCATTAAAAGGTTAATGCAGTGTTTACATTGTTTGTGCAAGTAGAGAGTTCAATAGGAAAATCAGCTATTTCAGACTGCAAAATAAAGGTAAAACAGCTATTTGTTAAACATGTATTACATTTAAGCATGTGACATGGATCATTTACAAACATTTACAGTACACCGTCCCTTTATAGTATTCTCCTGATTCTGAAAATTCCAGTCCATTCAGTGACATTTGTAATATTTCATCTTATAATTCTAAATAAATAAAACTTTTACATTAATAGGAAAATGGAGGGCAAAGAAATGTAGAAGAATCAGTGTTACTTTTCTCCTAACTTTATTTACCTTTCTTTCAGTCAAACCCCTTCAATCCATGTTACAATTTATCCATGCATTTTAATGCATTTCTGAGATCTGAAATTGAATATTTGTTTCAATTATTTTTCTTTAAAGGGACATAAAAGCCAAATTCTTTCTTTCACGAGTCAGATAGAACATACAATTTTAAACAACGTTCTAATTTACTTCTATTATCACATTTTCTTCATTTTCTTGTTATCCTTTGTTGAAAAGCAGAAACGTAAGGCCAGAAGAGTGCACTTGTCTGCTGCACTATATGGCAGCAGTTTTGCAACAATGTTATACATTAGCCAGAGCACTAGATGGCAGCACTATTTCCTGTCATGTAGTGCTGCAGACATGTGCACGCTACCTATCTAGATATCTCTTCAACAAAGAATAACATGAGAATGAGGCAAATTTGATAATAGAAGTAAATTGCTTTTTTTAAATTGCATTTTTTATATGAATCCTGAAAGAAAATATTTGGGTTTCTTGTCCCTTTAAATGAAACTTGATTAGCACTATTATTTTACTGTACATTTGAACATCATTGCAACCCCAACCTTAGAAAGTTACCAAGGCCTGGGGAGGCCCCACAGCAGTCAGACTATAAATAGGCTTGTGCAGAATGTGTACAATTCTAATACAGGTGAGCCTTTTATTAGTGCAGGTTTCAGGCATAGCTACCAATTTATCTATCTATTTATCCATCTTCAAAATCATTATACAGAGTCACCTTTTGGGGGTTCCAAAATGTTTTTGCACCAGGGCCCTCTGTTGAGTAGGTCCGCTACTGCCTACAATAATAATAATATGACAACCTACAAGTTTATCGTTTATCTCTGTAATTATATTTTCTAGAGTCATACGAGCTGATTTTCATAAGCTCAGTGTAATTTTATCCAACAGGATTTGAAATAAATGCCGGTGTGTGGAGTTTGGAGCGCACTGTATCAAAGCTTTCACCTTTAATCAGAGGTGATCGTTTAATGCGTGAGATCTATGTCTCAAGTGAGCTGAAAAGACAGTTTGAGCTGCTCAGAGACCCACATTTCCCCATACCTAATTACACCAAAGCACATCATACTTACCAAATAAATTACTACATGCCCTAGAGGAAGCCATTAGACTGCGAAGTCATTACTAAAATATGTAGCAAAGCAACCAGTTTGATTAAGCAGTTCTTGTTATGCGTCTTTTAACTTCATTCATATATTTTCTTCTCTCATTAAATAAATACAGAGAAAATGTACTCCAGCTCTATGTATACTCTTTTTAGTTTTCCGACAATCATATCAAAAGTGTATAGTAGATTGACCAACAGTTGGGATGAGTTTGGGTTAGTATATTGCTTAGTGGTAGTGTTACCTAACATTAGAACAATTTCCATGCTTTGCATTATTATTATTGTTAATTTAATAATAATAATATAATGTAATAATTCTTGTTAAGAGTCAACCTATGGCACAGAGCTATGACATCAGGTATAAAATTGCAAAGTACAATAATCAATAATCAAACAACATTTACATAAGCTGTTAGCTTTAAACTACATTTATATGATATGATCAATAGGACAGATAGACTTATCAACTAACGTTCCAAAAGACTAAAAAGCTATAGAGCAGCCATGTAAACTGTATAATACATATAGCTTTATTTCCTTATGAAACATAAATTGAAATCTGCATGAAACAGCAGTTTCAGATCTCAGAAACAGTTTGCAGTGAATAATAAAGCTATGTTTTGCCAAATGAATATATTTCTATGTTTCTACTTTTCTGCGGTTTTCCTGTCTCCCACAACAAATGGACCATTGTTAGCCAATCAAAATCATGTACATATAGAAGATGTATGAGTGTTCACTGTTGTTTACAAATGTGCAGTAGAAGAAAGATTTGAAAGCCTTCCATCTTGTCTTCCCTTAAAGGGACAGTCTACACCTTAATCATCTTAAAGTCTTACCCTAGATTAAACTGCAAATAGCCTCCTGCACCTTTTCTATATCATGCAGCAGGAATGGTAAAAAAAAGTTATTTTAAAATAATTATTGTTACTGGCCACTTTGAAATGGCTTTCAAGCTCCGACTACTGATCACATCACAATCTGGGCTGCATCTAGGCACTCTGCTGAATAGCATTGACAGGCTTTTGTATATAACTAGTGAGCCTTTTGTGATTGGAAGCCATATGCAACCCAGATTGTGATGTCATCAGTGGGCGGAGTTTGGCAGTCATTTCAAAGTGGCCAGAAACAATATTTATTTTAAAATATCTTTGTACCATTCTTGCTGCATGATATAGAACAGGTGCAGGAGGTTATTTTCAGTTAGGATAAGACTTTAAGATGACTAAGGTGTAAAAGCAGATTTATATCAGACTGTATCATAGCATAAAATAGGTGTGAATAATATTATAATTTTACTCAAAAAAGCACTTATTTGTTAAAAAAAAAAAAGATAAAGCAGTACATAGTTGTATCTTGCCCTAGATCTCTGGAACATTTGTGTTATAAGTAATATCAATAATTTAACTATAACAGTATTCACCAGAATGTTTTGTACCGGTTTGTCATACTTTGTCATATAGCTAATCTTAGTGTCCTCATCTATACTATAATCACGTTTGTAATGCACCTGTCGCCGTTGGCAGTTGCGCACACATCCAAAGAGGAATGTTGAATGCGTGCATTCTGAAAACAGCAGGGTGGTGAAAGCGGTGGATTCTTTCACCACCCTGCCATTTTCGGAATCCACCTGGATGCAGCGTAGGCAAATGAAGCATTAAGAAAAAAAAAACATGCAACCGCCCGCACAAAATATTAACAAAAAATACGCAATCGCCCGCACGAAATAACAAAAAACACATAACCGCCTGCATGAAATAACAAAAACCTAACCGCCCACACAATATAATAAAAAAACCTAACCGCAAGAAGTATTAACAAAAATACACCTCAGCGCCCGCAAGAAATATTAAAAAACACCTAAACCACCAACCCCCACATCGCAAAATAATAAAGTAATTAACCCCTAATCCGCAAATTAAACAACACAAATAACATAATTAAAATATTAACCCTTAAACCACCAACCACCCTCATCGCAATAAACCTAATTAACCTATTAACTCCTAAACCCCCCAACCCCCACATCACAATAAACCTAATTATCATATTAACTCCTAAACCGCCAACCCCCCACAATGCAAATAACTCATTTAATTACTAAGCCCCCTAACCTAACACCCCCATAAATTAACCCCAATTACATAAAATAAAAAAATACTAAGTTACAATAAAAAAAAATACTAACATTAATTTAAAAATAAAACGTAAGATTAAATTACAAAAGATAAAAAAGTCTAAAGTTACAGAAAAAAATAAACAAAATTATCAAAAATAAAAAAAATTAAACCTAATCTAATTCCCTTATGAAAATAAAAAATCCCCCCCAAAATAACCCCCCAATCTAAACTAAACTACCAATAGCCCTTAAAAGGGCCTTTTGTAGGGCATTGCCCTAAGTTAAACAGCTCTTTTACATAAAATAATACTAAGTTCCCCCTAACAGTAAAACAACCCCACCCACCAACCAAACCGCCCCCAAAATAAAAAAAAAACTAACACTAAAAAACCTAAGCTATCCATTGCCCCTAAAGGGGCATTTGTATGGGTATTGCCCTTAAAAAGGCAATCAACTCTTTTGCTGCCTATTAAAATAAAAAAGCCCTAATCTAAAAAAAATAAAAAACAAAAAACAAAACAATAAAACCTCTAACCCCGAAATAGGTACTAACAGTTCCTGAAGTCCGGCGGTGAAGGTCGGCTCCATCATCTGCTATCTTCATCCGGAGCAAAGGTGGCGCAGAGCGGAGGTTGGGAGTGGTCTTCCCTGATGCGCCACTCCAGAATCGGGGAAGACCGCTCAACACCTCCACGCCACCTTCGTTCCGGATGAAGATAGAAGATGATGGAGCCGCCTGGAAGAAGACCTTCACCGCCGGACTTCAGGAACTGTGAGTAGCTATCTTTTTTATTTTCTTGGGTGTTTTTTTTTAGATTAGGGATTTATTAATTTTTTAATGGGCACTAAGGAGCTGATTGCCCTTTTAAGAGCAATGCCCATACAAATGCTCCTTAAGGGGCAATGGGTAGCTTATGTTTCTTTAGACTGTTTTTTTTATTTTAGGGTGTTGGTTGGGAGGGAGGGTTTTTATTTTGGGGGGATTTTTTATTTTTATAGGGGTACTAGTTTAGTTTAGGTTTACATTTTTTATTTTGGATAGCTTTGTTTATTTTTTTCCTGTAATTTAAAATGTTTTAATTTTTTGTAATGTTAGCTTTGGGTTTTGTATTTCTATTAAAAATAGACTGCCCTCTGGGCAGGATTATCGCCTAGTTGATTATTAGAGCTCTCAACACATCAAGTAAATCCCATGTGTAACATATGAGAATGTAAGCATTATGGTTGTCTCCATACATGTTATTATTTTAGCTTTTACTCTTATAAACAACACAGCATACAAAAAATGTTCAGTTACAGAAAAAGAGAAGGATCAGAAATTATTATTAAACTATTAAATTCTAAATTATTAAATGTTCCCTAAATAAGAGTTATGTTTAAATAAATAAATACTGCAGTATGCAACAAGTTTTATTTAAAGTTTTATTTTAAACAAATAGCTTTTACTTTACATTTTTACGTGCAAGTAAACATACTACTACTAATAATAATCATTATTATTACCACAATAGCAATTGCTGTTTCTTCATATGCCAAGTATAATATATTCTCCAAACAAACACTGGCAGTACAAGAGGTCATACTGAAGAGCGCAGTGACATTACATTTGGCACTTTCCTTTCATAGAATGCCACCTTTGTCACAAGTCAGTTTGTGACATTTCTGCCCTGGTCAGCTGTAAGTGTTATTACTGTGAAGTGGAAACATCAACAGCCCAGCCACAGAGTGGTAGACCTACAAACTCATTGAGCGCCAGTGCTAAAATGCGTAGCGCATAAAAATCAAGTATCTGTTGCATCACACACTACTTAGTTCCACATTAATCTGGAAGGAACATCAGCAAAATAATTGTGTGACAGGATCTTCATGAAAATGTTGGCTGGAATGGTTTGAACCACACGGCCACTGGACTCTGCAGCAAACTTGTTCTCTAGAGTGATTGATCATGTTTCACTATCTGGCAGTCTGATGGAAGAATCTAGGTGTGGCAGATACCAGAATATATACAGGGAGTGCAGAATTATTAGGCAAATGAGTATTTTGACCACATCATCCTCTTTATGCATGTTGTCTTACTCCAAGCTGTATAGGCTCGAAAGCCTACTACCAATTAAGCATATTAGGTGATGTGCATCTCTGTAATGAGAAGGGGTGTGGTCTAATGACATCAACACCCTATATCAGGTGTGCATAATTATTAGGCAACTTCCTTTCCTTTGGCAAAATGGGTCAAAAGAAGGACTTGACAGGTTCAGAAAAGTCAAAAATAGTGAGATATCTTGCAGAGGGATGCAGCACTCTTAAAATTGCAAAGCTTCTGAAGCGTGATCATCGAACAATCAAGCGTTTCATTCAAAATAGTCAACAGGGTCGCAAGAAGCGTGTGGAAAAACCAAGGCGCAAAATAACTGCCCATGAACTGAGAAAAGTCAAGCGTGCAGCTGCCAAGATGCCACTTGCCACCAGTTTGGCCATATTTCAGAGCTGCAACATCACTGGAGTGCCCAAAAGCACAAGGTGTGCAATACTCAGAGACATGGCCAAGGTAAGAAAGGCTGAAAGACGACCACCACTGAACAAGACACACAAGCTGAAACGTCAAGACTGGGCCAAGAAATATCTCAAGACTGATTTTTCTAAGGTTTTATGGACTGATGAAATGAGAGTGAGTCTTGATGGGCCAGATGGATGGGCCTGTGGCTGGATTGGTAAAGGGCAGAGAGCTCCAGTCCGACTCAGACGCCAGCAAGGTGGAGGTGGAGTACTGGTTTGGGCTGGTATCATCAAAGATGAGCTTGTGGGGCCTTTTCGGGTTTAGGATGGAGTCAAGCTCAACTCCCAGTCCTACTGCCAGTTTCTGGAAGACACCTTCTTCAAGCAGTGGTACAGGAAGAAGTCTGCATCCTTCAAGAAAAACATGATTTTCATGCAGGACAATGCTCCATCACACACGTCCAAGTACTCCACAGCGTGGCTGGCAAGAAAGGGTATAAAAGAAGAAAATCTAATGATATGGCCTCCTTGTTCACCTGATCTGAACCCCATTGAGAACCTGTGGTCCATCATCAAATGTGAGATTTACAAGGAGGGAAAACAGTACACCTCTCTGAACAGTGTCTGGGAGGCTGTGGTTGCTGCTGCACGCAATGTTGATGGTGAACAGATCAAAACACTGACAGAATCCATGGATGGCAGGCTTTTGAGTGTCCTTGCAAAGAAAGGTGGCTATATTGGTCACTGATTTGTTTTTGTTTTGTTTTTGAATGTCAGAAATTTATATTTGTGAATGTTGAGATGTTATATTGGTTTCACTGGTAAAAATAAATAATTGAAATGGGTATATATTTGTTTTTTGTTAAGTTGCCTAATAATTATGCACAGTAATAGTCACCTGCACACACAGATATCCCCCTAAAATAGCTATAACTAAAAACAAACTAAAAACTACTTCCAAAACTATTCAGCTTTGATATTAATGAGTTTTTTGGGTTCATTGAGAACATGGTTATTGTTCAATAATAAAATTAATGCTCAAAAATACAACTTGCCTAATAATTCTGCACTCCCTGTAGTGCCTAATGTAATGATTGGTGTAAAAGGAATAGTGGTCTGGGGCTGTGAGGCTGAGCCCTTTAGTTCCAGTAAAGTGTTGTCTTAATGCTACAGGATACAAAGACATTTTAGATAGCGAGAGGCTTCCAACATTGTGGCAACTGTTTGGGGCCCTTTCCTGTTCTTGCATGACTGTATCCCTGTCCACAAAGCGAGGTCCATGAAGGCATAGTTTGATGAGGTTGGTGTGGAGGAGCTTGAGATTTCTGTACAGTACCCTGACCTCAACCCCTTTCAACACCTTTGGGATGAATTGGAACATTGAATGCAAGTCAGGCCTTCTTGTCCATCATCAGTACCTTACCTCACAAATGCTCTTTTGGCTAAAAGGGCACAAATTCCCACAGACACATTCCAAAGTCTTGTAGAAAGACATCTATAAAGAATGGCAACTGTTAGAGCTGTGTGTGTGTGTGTGGGGGGGGGGGGGGGGCTCCTTATTAATGCACATGATATTGGAATGGGATGTCCAACAAGCTTATAGAGGTGTGATGGCCAAGTGTCCATATAGTGTACATACACTTACATATACACACATACACTGTATATACACATAAATAATATAATAGCACAAACATACACACAGATATTCATATAGAAATCAGATATGCACATACACACACACTGTACATAACCACACTGCTTAGATAATGGGTACAATCAGGGAAAGCCTTATGATCGGACCTGGCATGGTTACTTGAGGGTTGGGAGCTAAAAAGGCTAATGTGCCCTATAACAGTATAGATAAACCTCCATATGGTCCTCTGATTTGTAGGATGAACATAAATGTAGAGTTAAGTCTCACGCAATCTATTTTCTTTGTTTCTTTCTCTATGAAAAACCTGGGATCAACCAAACTGCACCCACAATATCAAAACCCCCACCCCCGGCATACTCAGTCCAGAAATATACCCCTTAAAACCTCTAAAGTAGGGTTTACCTTATCTCCTCTATTGTCGCCCATTAGGGACATATATGAGTTCCTGGATATTTCAAGCAATCACTGTGAAACATGTATGATTGTCAGAGTTTTAAATTCCTCATATTGCAATCCTATCTTTCTGGTGTCCAGGAAAACCCCCAACAATTTTAATATTTAAATTACAGGAAAATAATTTAAAAACAAAATAAATAATCAAAATAATCAACGTATATTGCAAAGTTTTCTTTTTCCCCTTTATGCCTAATTAAACATGTTATAAAATAAATATATTTGATTAAAAATGGATACAAAACCCAATAACATTTATTTTGTGATTTAGACGAAGCATACAATTTAATTTTTTTTTCTCCCAATGAACATTTATCAAATTTGTTGAAGAGATACTTAGGTAGATTACTGGAGAACTACATGGCAGGAGATATTGCTGCCACCTAGTGTTCTTACAAAAGAATAGCATGCTTGCAAAACTACTACCATATAGTGCTTTGGACACGTGAACGCCCCTTAACTTACGTCCCTTCTTTTTAACAAAAGATACAGAGAAAACTGAGATTTTATAATAGAAGTATATTAGAAAGTTGTTTAAAATGGTATGTTCTATTTGAATCATGAAATAAAAATATTGTGTTTCATTTTCTCTTTAGGATGCTATAACATTTGCACAGTAAGGCTGAGTACGCAACGATTCTGATACATTTTGCATTAGAATATGTTATTTGGGAGAACAGACCTGATAAAACATTCAGTTCATTGCCTTTGCCAATAGCTGTGATGACAGATTTGTTTGAATAAACTTTACATAAGTTGCAAATGTTGCAATAATGTTACACAGCAGGTTCGTTATACACCATTAACTCTCATTTCAGTTGTCAGGTGTCTGAAATACACCGGTCTTGTTAAAACAATCTGACATGCAAGAGTGCAAAAACTATATAACGCAACTCAATCACAGCTGGTATTGTTTAAAGGACAAGACACTATTAAACTCATGTATTTAAAAAAAATAAAAGAAAAAGAAAAAAGGAGAATACAAACCATAGTTGTTAGGTAATGTTTCAACATTTACTATGCATTGAAGCTCACTTTGGCAGCTAAGGGGCTTAAAATACATTTCAAGAACTAACTTCCTTTCAACAGTCACTCACCAGAGAGGAGACAGACTCTTAGCTATTTCATCTAGTGTTGAACAGATACTTAAATAATGAAAGTTTATCTTAACCTAACGTGTTGAGACGTGTGCTGGAATTCTTCACTGCGATAATTTAACCTGTTATGCACCAGTGGTCTGATGGAATTCTTTTACAATCAAGTGACCTGATATTTTTTTCAGTTTTTTGCTGTGTGTTAGGTTTGACATTATTTGCGTAGGTATTTTTTTTATTCTATAAAAAATGTACATTCCAGCATAAATTCAACATTCAACATTATTGGATTGCATGTACTCTATAAAAAATAATATACAGAGATGTTTTTGCATTTTGTAATTAATATTTTTAAATGATGTCACTAAAAATAAAATAAAATGGTTCTCCTTAGTACTTTTATATAAATACATGTATTGCTAATAGGTAAGAACAATTAAATGTATCTGACAAAAATATGAATTCACTAATCGACTGAAAGCTATTTCCTACTTTAGAAATAAATACGGTTAAACTAATACCATACTCAACTCAATGTGCCAAATCAAGTTTGTGTTTAATAAATAATTCTTAAAGGCAATAAAAGTTTATTATCGGAAATTTAAGGCAAAACCAAGAATGTCAGTTTTAATATAAAGGGGCCAAGTTGCACAGGTTCATAAAGGTACTATAAAGGCATATAATTAATAAAAATAATCTAGAGAATGCAATTGTAGATTAAATATTTCAGGGTCCAAAATGACACACTTTATTGTTTATTAAAATAAGTATAGTACAGCTACTATACATTTTCTGCAGAGACACAGTTCTCCTAAATTGGCTGGCCTCTTTCATACTCCACTGGGAGACTGATTTCTGGTGCTGCCTTCTGAAATAGGTGGCAGTTTCAAAAACAAAAAGCAGCTATTTCAAATGACAAAGTAAAAGTAAAATAATGTATTCTATAAACGTATTTAATAATTGCATAATATGTTGTCACTTTATAAATAGCAGATAATAGATATACATAGATATACATTTATAGTTATAAACTGTTAAACAGTACCTACTGTATTTAGGAAGGAGTATTTGGTTTAATAGATTTGAATTAGGATTAGAGGTTTGGTTATAGCTGGCTTTATGGTTAAGAGTTACGGTTAATTATTTGGCTGCCAGAAAGTGCCACTATATTTAATAATCACAGCTGGCATCTTGCTAATATTTTAAATATTCTTGCTAGTTTTAGTTTTGGTTTTAAATAAAGGGGAATACAAATAAAAAATGAAGTGTGCATAAGTACATTTACTTTTTAACCTCTTCACTACTGGGAATTTTAGAGAAAAACTCACTCGAAGTACTAAAGATTTTTTTTTAAAAAAAACATTTTTGCTATCACTCCATTTAAACAGAAATAGACCCTTGTTTTTTTCAATATATTTCTTTTAAGTCAACCCAAGGTATTGATCTAGGCCCATTTTGGTATATTTCATGCCATCGTTTCACCACAAAATGTGGTCATATACAAAAAAATTGTTAACTTTTTCACAAACTTTGGGTTTCTCACTGAAATTATTTACATACCGCGGGCACAGTGGCGTCGCTACAGGGGGGCAAGGGGGGCAATTTCCCCCCTCGATTTTCCTTTGCCCTCCTGCCAGCCCTGGTGGCGCTTGTGTAAGTTTGTGAATGGCCGGTCACATGTTTTTTATTTTAAAAATGAATGACTGAGTAAGAGAGTAGTAAAAAATTATATGTGCAGCACGCCTCCCCATGCTCTGTTTGAGCGGAAGAACCCCCACCACCCATCTACATGGAGCATCACTTGGCTCCAATGCTGCTATTTGCTATGCTAGCGTCCAGTTCCAGTCTTCCGGTCACATTCCTACACAACACAAGGAACATGACCGGAGTCAGGAGACTGGACTGGAGAGGAAGAGGGAGGAGCCAGCCAGATGCTGTGATGTGGTGCAGGAAGAGCTAGAGAGCGCGAGAAGGAGCCGAGCAGGACCCGAGCAGGACCGGGTCAGCAGGCAGCAAAAAAACGAAGGCCATAACAAAAGGTTAACATTTTCCATTTCTGCCTTTAGTGATTTACTGTTGGCGACATCCCATTAAAAATTACCATTTATTTTCCTTGGACCGAGCGCCTCTTTTATAAACAAACTATACGTTATATGTTACACCACAGTTCATTTATACAAACTCCTGCAATAATTCTTTCATTATACACTAGCTGGTCTCCATGTGTAATTACGTTAAATTCCTTTATTACTAACAATGCACTTTACATGAGTTCTGGGACTTCAGAACAAACTTTATTTCTAAGCCTAACGTGTCGCCATAAATTCACATACACTTTATTTTTATGTCACACTCTTCCCCCACCCCCTTTTCCATACTTCCCTTTTTTCCCAACCTTCTTTTTAACGTTTTATTAATTTGGATCACAAGTTAAGCACATTATCTCTGAGTTCATATTGAATAGTTGACTCACTTGAAGTGATGATCACTTGTTATTAGGTCAAATGATACACAGACACCAATGCACACTTAACACTCAATGAAGAAACAATACACTAATTCCGTTCACACACAGAATAAATTTTGGACAAAAATTTTGGACACATATTAGGTGGATGACACTTACACGTAATTATTTATTTACTTGGCGAGTTTGATACTCAATTATTTGGAATCACCACACTCATCACTAAAAGTGCCACTGTTTTTTTTTATACATGTCTAATTTTGTCCTTTATGTAAAGGTATGAAATTGATGATAATATCGAATTAAGAATACCCACTTTAAATAATCACAATAAGTCGCCCTATGTTATAATTAATCAGACACTAATACAATGTGGAAAACACTAGGTCAATAATTCACACAACAAAGTTATAACCATTGCAGTAAACAAATAATAATATGAAAAAAAAATTAACAAACAGTGGGAGCACTGTGCCAACTACATATAAGAAAAGCAATTTTATGTTGTCACAATATACATCTTATACATTTTAATAGACAATAAATTCCTCTTTTCAAGCCAGAATGATATATGATCATTCAACTGAGTTCAACCATAGAATACTCTGATTAATCCAAATATGGAGGCTTATAACAGATAATCTGTATTTATAAAAGTAACACACTGAAGATGTGAAACGATAAACGTAAAGATTCAACACTCTGACTACCCTGGCTGACCCTCAGGGAAAGGTACCAGATAGAGAATAAATAGTATTATGAAATAATATAAGGGGTACATGGTTATAACGAAGGACATTGTCATTGGGACACTCGATAACCTGTAATCCAAGTAAACAATAACATCTTGCCCCACGTCAAACAGCTAGGGAACATCAGAAAATGTATTAGTATCCCATATAACATATAGGAGTAATGATACATTCTATTATGTCACAAGTATACAGTGCTAACAGATATGATGAGAAACAGTTAGATATGTCATGAAACGTAACACATCATCACGGGATACAAATATATAGTACTAGTAGATGTGTCCAAATGATACAAGATCATATTAGATTAAATAATATTGATTCTTAGAATAAAAATTCATGCAAAACACATTCTAATAGCACTTAACTGTACACAAAGCTAATCAGGTATAGACCACCTTAACAATTCTCAAGTGATTTGATAAGATGTCTATTGATCCAATCAGGAATCAAAGGGGGCGTTACTTCCGGGAACCAGAACATACAAATCCTTGCTGAATCGGTGGCTCACTGACTTTGAAAAAGCCCTCACGGGCAAAACGCGTCAGTAGTGTAGGACGCCTTTTAATGATACAAAGTTAAGCTCAGATCCTAATATGTATTGTCACTAGCAGTACTATATTATAGGTACCGCATTCAAGGCAAACCCTCAGAATCTCCTCCAATATATTCCTATGCGCTGAGTTACGTCATGACTCTGGGTGGGCTATAGAAACTTACAGTGTCATGTTGGCTGAAAAACAGCATACTTACTTGGGGATTAAGGGGCTATAATTGGTAGCGTTAACAAACCAATATAACTGACTGTCAATATTAAACGTACAATTCTGGCGCAGAGAACGCCATAAACAAATCTCCAGGACTGATATAATCTGTACAGATATAGTGTAATTTAAGGCAGTACTTTCTGACCCATTTTATAACCATAAAGGGCTCACCGCTGCTAGTATACTCTAGTTGGCTATATACCAGCACAATTGTGTTTGGATAACAGAAACTAATATAATCATGTTGGCTGAACATCAGCATAATTACTTTGGTATTTAAAGCCCTAACTGATAGCGTTAATGAACTTATAGGGTTTCATTCGTAAAGATACATATGCTATCAGGGCGCATCAAACACCAAAAGGAAAAAATCTAAAACTGATTGTTTTGGCCGATGTATTTTCATTTGAGGGCAGTGTTGCAGACTAACCTGTTAATAATATTTTGAATTGTGTACACAAACACAGGAATCAGGACACTGCTAAACTCTGTAACCAATACTGTGTATATAGTATAAGTGACTTTAATATTAAAACCGGCTAGTCAAATAACCATTAGTATACATAAGGAATAAACGTTTTAGTTGCTGTGTGTATAATCAACTTTTCACACACGATAATGAACTAAACCATCATACAATTGGTGCAATGAGCTCCCAGAAATTCGGCACGACTATATAAGTTCAATATTGACAGATCCAAATATACCAGTTTTACAATATGCTGTCAAGGGGTACCCTTCCACAATTTTATAAGCATTGACTCAATAAAAAGCATCAATAAAAAATAACATGTTGTACATATCATGAGATACTATTACGGTATTAACGGCACTTATTTTGGGGGAGTTTGTTTTTGTTGCCCCAGTATATCCAACAGTTTACGTCGCACAATAAATAAAATAAAAACAGGTACGCAGGACGCTTACAATAAGCTACCGTCCGTGACTGTAGGTATGCCCAAGCATGTTATGTGATCAAGCAATGTTGATGTTAAACTTGTCAGCAGTAATCCTACTGTGTATGTAAACACAGACCCCTTGCTTTTCGTTTATCAACCAGATGACACTTATGTTAAATTACAAACCTGAAACCAGTGGTCCAACAGTCTATAACGTATAACACACGGGCTAAGCCTAATACGGTAAAGCGAGTTTTGACACAAAGGAGATATTTACCTCAAATGGAAGCTGTAATATGTACACAATTTATCTGGATACACATTACCAGACAGTGAACACCCTTGTATAATTTATGTACACTCACCCATGTTTAGACCCAATACACGCAAGTGCAAGTGACCTTATTCACTGAACCAGAGATCATACTATATTAGAGAGATCACATTGTTTATGATTGTGAACAATACACATAGTAATAGTTATTTGAGATCCCTCTATTAGCCTACTTCACTTTATTAAACAGGAGATCTGTGTTGCCTTCTCCATCTTCCTCTCTGCTTAGAGACATTATACATTTCAATATACCACGACATACTGTGACACCCATTATTCGAATATTATAGGCATTCACCCACCTATGAGTGTCCACACATGACTGAGGACTGAGCGTACTTTGTTTATTTTAATTCATAGTGTGTTTTGTTTTGTATTTGTACACATTTTAACCTATATTCAATAAAAGTTATATTTTATTATCCCGTAACAGTACCGCCCTCGAGTCTGGGCATAGAGTGTTAGAAGTGCATGCTGTCCTGTGGATAGTTTCTATACTTCCACATTATCCCTGTATAGCCCACAATTTCATGCACAAACACCAACCCACCTATATTACTATATAATTCAAAGGTGTTGCAAATTGTAAAGTTGTAAACCACACCTATAACTAGATAATAGTGGGGACTGCCTTAATAGTGCCATTGTTTAAATTCTTTTCTTACCTAATAAATGTATTAACCCCTAATCCGCCATTAACCCACATCGCCAAGTCCCTATTAAAACTATTAACCCCTAATTCGCCATTAACCCACATCACCAAGTCCGTATTAAAACTATTAACCCCTAATCCGCCAAAACCCACAACGCAAATAACAAATTAAATTACTAAGCCCCCTAACCTAACACCCCCTAAATTAAACTCAATTACGTCAATTAATAATACGTAATTACAAACAATTAAAATAAAAAACCTAACATTACTTTAAACATAATAAAACTAAGTTTATTTTAAGCTAAAATTACAGAAAATAAAAAAAGTCTAATAGTACATAAAATAATAAACAAGATTATCCAAAATAAAAAAATTAAACCTAATCCCTATTAAAATAAAAAAGCTCCCCAAAATAAAAACACCCCCTAATCTAATGCTAAACTACCAATAGCCCTTAAAAGGTCTTTTTATAGGGCATTGCTCTAAGTTAAACAGCACTTTTGCAGTGAAAAAAAATTATAAGTCCCCCCTAAGAGTAAAACCCACCACCCACCAAACCCCTCCAAAATAAATAAACCTAACACTAAAAAACCTAAACTACCCATTGCCCCTAAAGGGGCATTTGTATGGGCATTGCCCTTAAAAAGGCATTCAGCTCTTTTACTGCCCTTAAAAGGCCATTCAGCTCTTTTAAGAAGGCCCATAACTCTAATCGAAAAAAAAAAAAAAACACCCAAAAATTAAAAAAAAAGCGTAAATCTAACCCCCAGGTTGGTACTCACGGTTCCTGAAGTCCGGCGGAGAAGGTCCTGTTCCAGACGGTGATGTCTTCTTCCAAGCGGCGACTTGTTCCTTAAGTCCGGCAGTGAAGTCTTCTTCCAAGCGGGGACCTCTTCTTTCTTTCTCCAAGACCAAGCCGGAGCAGAGATGAGCACGGGGCAGGACCGGCGACCGCTGGAGCCAAGGAGCATGGAGGTTCTTCTTCGTACGATCGCCGCCGTACACTGAATAGTGAATTCAAGGTACGCGATTAAAGATGGCGTCTCTTGAATTCCTATTGGCGGATTTGATTCTTCAAATTCAAATCAGCCAATAAGATGAGAGCTACTGAAATCCTATTGGCTGTTCAAATCATGGGCCTTTTTAAAATAGCTGAATGCCCTTTTAAGGGCAGTAAAAGAGCTGAATGGTAGTATAGGTTTTTTAGTGATACCAAAATCATGTAAAAACCGGCAGCTCCGGCTTTTGCAGGTGACGCTGCATATGTGATGGAGCCCACAATTTAAAAAATAATCAAGAGAATGTAATTGTAGATTAAATATTTCAGTCTCCAAAATGACACACTTTATTTCATGCCATTATTTCCCCACAAAATGTGGTCGTATAAAAAAAATGGTTAACTTTTTCACAAACTTTGGGTTTCTCACTGAAATTATTTACATACTGCGGGCAAGATTACATATGCGACACCGGTTTTTAGGTGGTTTTGGTATTACATATACGGTGCTGCATATAAATGCGGTGTGTATATTTCACCTGTCGCCCGCAATTTTTACTCCAATAAGCTAACATAGAACTGCTTCGCAAAATCAGTATCACATATTCAGCGCAAGGACTTACAAGGCGAAAATTGAGAAATTTTACTCCATTTTCTCCTCGCCACACATAGGCAGGCGCAGCAAGCACACCTAATGCATGCGCAATATCTATCTACCTGTCAACCGCACCGCAATGACTAATAAAGTATATTAACCCCTAATTCGCCATTAACCCACATCGCAATAAACCTATTAAAACTAGTAACCCCTAATCCGACAAACTCACACAATGCAATAATCCTAATAAATCTATTAACCCCTTATGAGCCAAACCCCCACAATGCAAATAACGAATTAAATTACTAAGCCCCCTAACCTAACACCCCTAATTACCTAAATAAAAAAATACTAAATTACCATTAAAATAAAAAGCTAACATTACTTTAAAAAAAAAAAAAATCAAAGATTAAAAATAAAATAAAAATAAATAAAATAAAAAAGTCTAACATTACATAAAATAATAAACCAAATTATCAAAAATAAAAAAATTAAACCTAATCCCTATGAAAATAAAAAAGCCCCCCCCAAATAAAAACACCCCCTAATCTAATACTAAACTACCACAAGCCATTAAAAGGGCCTTTTGTAGGGCATTGCTCTAAGTTAAACAGCTCGTTTACCTGATTTGAACAGCCAATAGGATCTCAGTAGCTCTCATCCTATTGGCAGATTTGAATTTGAAGAATCAAATCAGCCAATAGGAATGAAAGGGACGCCATATTTAAATGCATACCTTGAATTCACTATTCAGTGTATGGCGGCGATCGTACGAAGAGGATCCTCCGCGCTTCATGGCTCCGCAATCGCCGGTCCTGCTCCGCGCTCATCTCCGCTCTGCGCCGGCTTGGTCCTGGATGAGGAAGGAAGAGGTCCCCGCTTGGAAGAAGATGTCAGCCACTTGGAAGAAGACTTCGCCACCTGGAACAGGACCTCCGCCGGACTTCAGGAACAGTGAGTACCTATTCGGGGGTTAGAGTTAGGACGTTTTTTTTTTTTAGATTAGGGTTTTAATGGGCACTCTTAAAAGAGCTGAATGCCCATGGGGGAATGGGTAGTTTAGGTCTTTTTAGTGTTAGGTTTATTTATTTTTGGGGGGGGGGGGTTGGTGGGTGGTGGGTTTTACTGTTAGTGGGGACTTTTTTAATGCAAATGAGCTGTTTAACTTTTAAGGGCAATTGGTAGTTTAGCATTAGATTAGGGGGTGTTTTTATTTTGGGGGGCTTTTTTATTTTCATAGGGATTAGGTTTAATTTTTTTATTTTGGATAATTTTGTTAATTATTTTCTGTAATGTTAGACTTTTTTATTTTAGGTCATTTTAGATTAATTTATTTTAATTTAATGTTAGGTTTATTTTTCTAAGTACTGTTAGGATTTTTTTATTTTAATTATAATTTAGTATTTTATTATTTGATGTAATTTGGGGTTAATTTAGTGGGTGTTAGGTTAGGGAGCTTAGTAATTAAATAAGTTATTTGCATTGTGGGGGTTTGGTGAATTCCGGTTAATAGGTTAATTAGGGTACTTGTGTTGTGGGGGTTTGGTGGATTAGGGTTTAATAGTTTTATTAGGATTATTGCGCTGTGTGGGTTTGGCGGTTTAGGGGTTAATAGTTTTATTTAGGATTATTGCGTTGTGTGGGTTTGGTGGTTTAGGGGTTAATAGATTTATAAGGTTTGTTGCTATGTGGCTTAATTGCGGATTTTGGGTTAATATATTTATTAGGTAGTTTGCGATGTAGGGGTTGGCGGATTTAGGGGTTATTACTTTTACTAGGTAGATTGCGATGTGGGTTAATGGCGGATTTGTGGTTAATAGTTTAATTAGGCATATTGCGTTGTGGGGGGTTGTCGGTTTAGGGGTTAATACTTTTATTATTGATTATTGGTTGCGATGTGGGTTTGATGGTGGATATAGGGGTTTTACGTGTCGGGTTTATTTTTGGAAGGCGGGTTAGACTTTTACGGGAGATTTGCCATTTTTTTTATTTTCTTAGGCGCCGGCAGTTTCTAAAGTGCCGTAAGTCACTGGCAACTCCAGAAATTTGTTTTTATGCTAATTCCTGGCTATCGCTAGTTTATCCGACTTACGGCACTTTAGGAACTGCTGGCGTGGTATATGTGATTCCCCGATGTGTGAAGTGAAAAAACAGGTGGCGCAGGTTTCAGTAGTTGCACTGACGCTTGCGCCGCATATATAATCTCGCCTTCATATGGCCACCGGAGCGACGATCCTGCTACTTTACCATATGAAGATAGATGTCTAAAGTTCAGAAACAGCAGCTCTCGGCTGTCACTTTACAACTGAAGCTGCTGGAACTTCCTGAAGCTACAGCGTATAGATATGTTATGCGGTAAGATGGACAATGTACCACATGACGTATATATACATCATTTTGGCGCAAGGGTTTAAATAGAATAGTTGTTTCAGTAGACTTGTATTAGCAATAGTGATCCTTTGGAAATCATCTGACCTACCTGACTAAATATTTTTTATTAAAAATACTTTTTTACATTTTTATCCACAAGCTCTTTTCATCTAAAAGCTGTATTTTTTTTTATATATTCCACTATTCTTGAACCTGTTTTTTTAATGACATCTGCCATTAATGTTATTTAATTCTCAAACATAAAACTGCAAATCAGAATAAAATTGCAGTTTTACAATTTCTAGATATGGTTTTAACAATACAAATAATATTAATAATCAAAATAAAAATAGTATAATTACAGTAAAAATCAGTGTTCTCCATAATTTTGCATTTAGTCCCCTCTGGTATACAAACGGTTAATAGACTATGACAACATACTGTGCAACAACATCTTGTTCTGTATTTTCATAATTATTCCAATTTACATAAAGGCTACATTACATTGTTGAAATTTTTCTTTTAAATAAAAGCAACAGAATACAGCATAGCTTAAGGAACAGAATGAACCAGATGTATTAAATGGTATTAAAATGTTTGATTCTTATGAAAACAATCATATTATATGTAATGCAGACAGGTTATTCCAATGAAAAAAAACGGAATCATCAAAATGTATTGCAGTTTAATACTGCCCTCTGCTGGCACATATGAAAATTACTATTTAACCTAATTGAGGTTCAATTCCTATTGATTTTTAAGCATTTTATCAAATTCCAATCTGTTTTTAAAAAAAAAAAAAAAAAAAAAAAAGAATATAAAATGTACATTCTATTAATTATTTTCATTGAGATATTTTAAAAGGACATGCAACCCACATTTTTCTTGATTCAGATAGATGCATGTGATTTTAAGCAACTTTCTAATTTACTCCTATTATCAAATCTTTCTTCATTCTCTTGCTATCTTTTATTTGAAAAAGAAGGCATCTAAGCTTTTTTTTTGGTTTAGAACTCTGGACAGCACTTTTTTATTGGTTGATGAATTTATCCACCAATCAGCAAGAACAACCCAGGTTGTTCACCAAAAATGGGCCGGCATCTAAACTTATATTCTGGCATTTCAAATAAAGATACCAAGAGAATTAAGAAAATTTGATAATAGGAGTAAATTAGAAAGTTGCTTAAAATGTCATGCTCTATTCTGAATCACAAAATAAAAAATGTGGGTTCAGTGTCCCTTTAACCCCTTAATGACCACAGCACTTTATCATTTTCTGTCCGTTTGGGACCAAGGCTATTTTTACATTTTTGCAGTGTTTGTGTTTAGCTGTAATTTTCCTCTTACTCATTTACTGTACCCACACATATTATATACCGTTTTTCTCGGCATTAAATGGGCTTTCTAAAGATACCATTATTTTTATCATATCTTATAATTTTCTATTAAAAAAAATTATAAAATATGAGGAAAAAATGAAAAAAAAAACACTTTTTCTAACTTTGACCCCCAAAATCTGCTACACATCTACAACCACCAAAAAACACTCATGCTAAATAGTTTCTAAATTTTGTCCTGAGTTTAGAAATACCCAATGTTTACATATTCTTTGCTTTTTTGCAAGTTATAGGGCAATAAATACAAGTAGCACTTTGCTATTTCCAAACCACTTTTTTTCAAAATTAGCGTTAGTTACATTGGAACGCTGATATCTGTCAGTAATCCCTGAATATCCCTTGACATGTATATATTTTTTTTTAGAAGACATCCCAAAGTATTGAACTAGGCCCATTTTGGTATATTTCATGCCACAATTTCACCGCAAAATGCGATCAAATAAAAAAAATTGTTCACTTTCTCACAATTTTTTTCACAAACTCTAGGTTTCTTACTGAAATTATTTACAAACAGCTTGTGCAATTATGGCATAAATGGTTGTAAATTCTTCTCTGGGATCCCCTTTGTTCAGAAATAGCAGAAATATATAGCTTTGGCATTGTTTTTTGGTAATTAGAAGGCCGTTAAATGCCACTGTGCATCACACGTGTATTATGCCCAGCAGTGAAGGGGTTAATTAGGGAGCATGTAGGGAGCTTTTTGGGGTAATTTTAGCTTTAGTGTAGTGTAGTAGACAATCCAAAGTATTGATCTAGGCCCATTTTGGTATATTTCATGCCACCATTTCACCGCCAAAAGGCGATCAAATAAAAAAAATTGTTCCCTTTTTCACAAACTTTAGATTTCTCACTAATATTATTTACAAACAGCTTTGCAATTATGGCACAAATGGTTGTAAATGCTTCTCTGGGATCCCCTTTGTTCAGAAATAACAGATATATATGGCTTTAGCGTTGCTTTTTGGTAATTAGAAGGCCGCTAAATGCCGCTGCGCACCACATGTGTATTATGCCCAGCAGTGCAGGGGTTAATTAGGGAGCTTCTAAGGAGCTTGTAGAGTTAATTTTAGCTTTAGTGTAGTGTAGTAGACAACCCAAAGTATTGATCTAGGCCCATTTTGGTATATTTCATGCCACCATTTCACCGCCAAAAGGCGATCAAATAAAAAAAATTGTTCCCTTTTTCACAAACTTTAGATTTCTCACTGATATTATTTACAAACAGCTTGTGCAATTATGGCACAAATGATTGTAAATGCTTCTCTGTGATCCCCTTTGTTCAGAAATAACAGATATATATGGCTTTAGCGTTGCTTTTTGGTAATTAGAAGGCCGCTAAATGCCGCTGCGCATCACACGTGTATTATGGCTTGCAGTAAAGGGGTTAATTAGGTAGCTTGTAGGGAACTTGCAGGGTTAATTTTAGCTTTAGTGTAGAGATCAGCCTAATACCTGACACATCAGACCCCCTGATCCCTCCCAAACAGCTCTGTTCCCTCCCCCACCCCACAATTGTCCCGGCCATCTTAAGTACTGGCAGAAAGTCTGCCAGTACTAAAATAAAAGGTATAGTTGTACATTATAGCACATGGTAGCTGATTCTATAAAATTTGCAAGTCTAGACTTGTTTTTTCAAACTCACAGGGGCAACCCTCATGGAATTCTATATAAAAAAAAGAGCTCTCTGATAAAGTAAAAGTTCACAATGGAGTACTAAGTACAGAGGGAGTCCCAGGCATATGGTTAAACTTTAATATAACGTCTAATACACATCAGATTACGCTGTTTTCAGTGTCCTGTACCTCAAATTTTAAGTACCTTAAGCTTTCAAGTTTTGTGGAAAAATTGTGAGATCTGTTAAGCAAAAATGTTGACAGAATTATGCTGGGAATTGAGAGCCCATTTTACAATAAAAACAACAAGTACGCTTTGTATTTTGTGCTTTTAAATACAAATTTCTTGCTTTTTTGCATGTACAGTGTACTTAAATTACAATTTAGGCTGCATATATTTAATATAATTTATTCCTGTATAATTTACCAACAAATTTTACTTTTTTGATAAAATTAGATTTTAAATTAACAATTTTGTTACAATTTTTGATGCACCTGAGAAATACAATTTTTTTCTGCATATTATTGAGTGAATGGTTAAATTATTAGTTTTTTATGATTTTTAAATTATGATTTACATTGTGCACTTTTGTAATGTAAGTATCTGCTCCCCATACGAAAATGCATTATGTGTCCCTTAGCGAGACACTCAGTTTTCGGGGTAAAAATTGTCTTTTTATAATTCCCCCAGGGAAATAGAAAGAGTGGCAAGCATTCTTATAGAATAGAATCTCACCATCCCAGAGACCTTTTTTGAATTGGGCCCTTAGTATGAATTTTAAATAAGCAGTAGATTTTTTTTTTGGCAAATTTAAAATTTTGCTTAAATTTGCCTACCTACTGTATCGTGTGACAGCCATCAGTCAATCACAGACTTATATATGTATGCACTGTAAACTTGCACATGCTCAGTATTATCTGGTGCCTCAGCATGTTTGCATTTAAAAGTACTGTGCACAATTTCATAATGGAAGTATATTGAAAAGTTTCTGAAAACTGCATCTGGATCATAAAAGTTTAATTTTGACTTTAGTGTCTCTTTGATGCCCTGATGTTCAAAACCTCTCTGCTAAGTTGAAATAATCTAAAAGTTTGTTTTACTTCTCTGAGGGGCGTTTGCTGCATTTCTGTATATGTAGGAGAGACAATCCCAGTGCAATATAGCACTGCATGACATGACAGTTATGCTGCATTTACACTTTGTGCTTTCTATTTTATATCACTTTACACCATTATATTTAAACTTTGCACTTTCTATTTTGTAATTTATTTTGTTCACAGCAGTGTATTTAGGATTCTGATTTTACAAATTCTGATTATGCCTTCACAGTTTCTGTGTAACTTTAACAAATTAGAATCATACTTTGTATATTTATGTGTATCTTTTACAAATTATATTGAACTTTGCATGTCTTTTATTTAAATTAAAACTGAAAAACTGTCAGTTTAGTTTCCCAGAGAGCATAATTACATCATTAAAGGAACATTAAACCCAAAAAATGTATTTCATTATTCAGATAGAGAATACAATTTTTTAAAAGTTTCCAATTTACTTTTATTATCAAATCTGCATTTTTCTTATGTTATTCTTTGTTGAAGGGATACCTAGGTAGGTAGTGTGCACATGCCTGAAGCTATACAGGAAATAGTGCTGCCATCTAGTGCTCTTGCTAATGTTTAACATTGTTGCAAAACTGCTGCCATATAGTGCTGCAGACATGTGCACACTCATAAGCTTACTTTACTGCTTTTCAACAAAGTATAACAAGAAAACAAAGAAAATTTGATAACAGAAGTAAATTGAAAAGTTGTTAAAAATTGTATGTTCTATCTGAATCATGAGAGAGAAAAAATTGTGTTTTATGTCCCTTTAATTTCTAGGGGCCAGATAATCAAACATTCTCTAGAATGGAGAGAGATTATAGTGCTGACTTCACAAAGACAGAACTCTCCGAATTTCCTAAGAAAAGGGGAAAAACCTGAAAATCCAATATAAAGTAATGGAACTCTCTGGGATACAAAATTTCACTTGGAAGAGAGAAGGTAATTGGAGAACCCCTGGGGCTGATATAAAGGCTCTGTTTGCATCAATTACAAATAAAAGTAACATTTCTCTTCTACAATTTAACTTGATTTTGTAAATTTTTTAGTATATATTACTATCCTGTTAGTTAAAATAAGTGTATTGTGAATCTTAAACAAACCGCATACAGCTGGCGAGATAAATCGGTGAGACCAGTTGTTTTAAAATGCTTACAACATTTTACAAGACTGGTGAGAGAGCTTCAGCCATACACTTGGATCTACCCTTATCAGACAAGGGTAATGCCTTTTCCCTCCCACTTTCTGAAGCTGTCAGTTTTAGTTTGCAATACAGCAAATACAAAGTGCAATGTAATTTGTAAAAGCTATACAGAAAAATACAAAGTATAAGCCTAATTTGTTAAAGTAACACAGAAACTTTCAAAACATAATCAGAATTTGCAAAATCACTGCTAGAGCTAAATCTAAATGTATTAAAATATAAACGAGAAAGTGGAAAACTTAAATGCAATAATACAGAAAGGACCCAATCTGAAATGTAAAGTAATCTAAAATAAAAGGCACAAAGTGTAAGTGTAACTCTCATAGCATGTAGTGCTCTCCTTCATATATATATCGAATTGAGAGAGATCTTGTAGTGCTGGAGAGTTCTGACCTTTTTCTTTTGAATATTCAGTGAGTTCAGCCCCTGTGAAGTCTGAACTACAATTTCTTTCCAAGCTGGAGAATCTTTGAATATCAGGGTGTAAGTGAGGTTCATTTTTCCAGTTTTTCCATTTTTACAAATTCTTTGACAGCATTGTCCCCTTTTGTGCAAAACAGGTTGACACCAGTAGGCGATGAATATTCTTTTAATGAAAGCTAGACTGGATGGAAAGCTGACTATTTGTTATGATTAATATAAAGATAATCTCATTGTGTTAACGTCTGGTAATATCATTGTGGTTCAGCTGTCTTATTCATGAAAAATACTTTTTTTCAAGTGATGAAAACAAATAAAGGTACTACTTTTTTTCTGCCAATATCACAGACCACATAAAGTCTATTCAGGAAGATGCATGGGGAAATGGTTGTTAATCTTTTTGATCACAGTTGTTGATCTTTTTGGCATCAATTATAGCTGTTCTGTAGAGAGGCATTCTATAGAAAAATGAAATGCTTAATTTTGATGGAATACATTGGCCCTTCAACGTTTTCAAATTTGTTTGATATAATCACCATGGTTTTCAAGCAATCCCAATCCCAAACGGCTTTTATGAATAAATTTGTTTTCTACCAAAAATGTGTTTTCCTGTATTAGTGTAATTGGGATAGAAATTTGTAACAAAACTAAAATGACAAATTTTAAGGGATAGAATAACAAAGTTATGGGCACAGCATCAGTCTGCATACAGGTGCACGTTCCAAAGGTCCTGCCAAAAACCTTAAATAGTAGCAAAAATTCCAAGTAGGAACAGCACCATAAAGGAAGCAATTTAAAATCTTCTTTATTGGGACATCAGCAAATACAGCAACACAACGTTTCGGTCTAAATGACCTTAATCATGTGATATAAAATAAGACCCAGAAACCACTCCTTTTATACCCAACTGGGAGGAGGTGTCTACTACCTGCTCAGGTGTATATTTAACACTTAGTCAAAAAACATTCACAACTCCATCTAGTGGTAGCTAGGGTCATCAATTCAATCAATGTATAATGTTGGTGAATTAATCTGAATTGTTGCTCATAATATTTTTTTTGGATTGTGATACAATGTATTCCATCTAGTGGTAGCTAGGGTCATCAATTCTATTTACATGTAACTTAGAACCACAATATGAATAGATTTTTAAATACTAATCTATACAATACTATTTTTTTAAAAAATGTAAGTAAATACATTGTATCACAATAAATCATTGCTTGCATTATGTAATCAGAGCAAAGATTAGCCTGAGCATAATTTGTACCTGCATTTTTAAAAATGATATTAGTTGTTAAAATATTGAAATAAATAAGGGTAAAGTTAATGTTTATAAAGCAGTGGGCGTGGCCATATTGTAACTTAGGTTATCTCTTCTGCTGAGGCCAATTTAGATTGGTTATAAATGGTTTACTAGAGTGTGCAACCAATGACTGGGTGGAATACAGCTGTGTCTGCACTTCCAAATTTAACATGAATTGTAAAGTCCACAATATTCAGATTTAAATTATAGGAAAGAAGAACAAAAAAAAAAGAATGAAAGTATAGTTGCAAAGTTGTTTTTCTACATGTAATTAAACCATTTATATTAATTAGTGATGTCGCAAATTGTTTGCCGGCGAATAGTTCCCGGCAAACATAGCTTGTTCGCGTTCGAACATATGCGATGTTCAATCCGCCCCCTATTCGTCATCATTGAGTAAACTTTGACCCTGTATCTCACAGTCTGCAGACACATTCCAGTCAACCAGCAGCAGACACTCCTTCCCTGCTGATTTAATAGGGAAATTGATAGCTAGGCTAGTGTATTCAGTGTCCACTACAGTCCTGAAGGACTCATCTGATCTCTGCTGTAAGGACAGCACCCCAAAAAGCCCTTTTTAGGGCAGCTTTTTTCTTCTTCTTTCCTGTGTAATCTAATTGCAGTTGCCTGCCTGCCAGCGTGTGTGTCAGGCTCACAGCGCATACTGTGCCCACTTGCCCAGTGCCACCACTCATATCTGGTGTAACAGTAGTGTAAATAATTAAAAAAAAAACTTTTTTGACTGTGAAACATCAGTCTGCTAGAGTAATCTAATTGCAGTTGCCTGCCTGCCTGCCAGCGTGTGTCCCAGGCTCACTTGCCCAGTGCCACCACTCATATCTGGTGTAACAGTAGTGTAAATAATTAAAAAAAAAACTTTTTTGACTGTGAAACATCAGTCTGCTAGTGTAATCTAATTGCAGTTGCCTGTCTGCTAGCGTGTGTGCCAGGCCCACTTGCCCAGTGCCACCACTCATATCTGGTGTAACAGTAGTGTAAATAATTTTAAAAAAACAAAACTTTTTGACTGTGAAACATCAGTCTGCTAGTGTAATCTAATTGCAGTAGCCTGCCTGCCAGCGTGTGTGCCAGGCCCACTTGCCCAGTGCGACCACTCATATCTGGTGTAACAGTAGTGTAAATAATTTAAAAAAAAACAACTTTTTTGACTGTGAAACATCAGTCTGCTAGTGTAATCTAATTGCAGTTGCCTGTCTGCTAGCGTGTGTGCCAGGCCCATTTGCCCAGTGCGACCACTCATATCTGGTGTAACAGTAGTGTAAATAATTTAAAAAAAAATAACTTTTTTGACTGTGAAACATCAGTCTGCTAGTGTAATCTAATTGCAGTTGCCTGCCTGCCAGCGTGTGTGCCAGGCCCACTTGCCCAGTGCCACCACTCATATCTGGTGCAACAGTAGTTTAAATAATTTAAGAAAAAAAAACTTTTTTGACTGTGAAACATCAGTCTGCTAGTGTAATCTAATTGCAGTTGCCTGTCTGCTAGCGTGTGTGCCAGGCCCATTTGCCCAGTGCGACCACTCATATCTGGTGTAACAGTAGTGTAAATAATTTAAGAAAAAAAAACTTTTTTGACTGTGAAACATCAGTCTGCTAGTGTAATCTAATTACAGTTGCCTGTCTGCTAGCGTGTGTGCCAGGCCCATTTGCCCAGTGCGACCACTCATATCTGGTGTAACAGTAGTGTAAATAATTTAAAAAAAAATAACTTTTTTGACTGTGAAACATCAGTCTGCTAGTGTAATCTAATTGCAGTTGCCTGCCTGCCAGTGTGTGTGCCAGGCCCACTTGCCCATTGCCACCACTCATATCTTGCCTCATAGCCTTACCATGGGTCCCAGACCGCACGTCTTGTAATTCTCTGTCTGGGAAATTATATATCTATCAAATCTATCTATCTATTTATCTATCAAATCTATCTATCTATCGTATCTATCAAATGTATATTGCATCTATTGATCTATCTATCTAATCTATGTATCTATGTATCTATCAAATGTATCTATCTCATGGTTGTGCAAATGGACTGTTTGCGTTTGTTTGCAGTGCGTTAAACGGGGAGTTTGGTCTGTCACTGTGAAGCGGGCGTAACCCTTACACTACCTGATCGATACAACATCATACCTGATGTTTTAAAGCACGTTATTCCAAGCAATTTAGGAATGTTAGGTGATTTATGCCCTTTATGGATTAAAACCAGACTCTGCATCAACTATGTAATTTTCCATGGGAGTTTTGCCATGGATCCCCCTCCGGCATGCCACAGTCCAGGTGTTAGTCCCCTTGAAACAACTTTTCCATCACTATTGTGGCCAGAAAGAGTCTTTGTGGGTTTTAAAATTTGCCTGCCTATTGAAGTCAATGGCGGTTTGCCCGGTTAGCCCGTTCGCGAACAGTTGTGGACGGAAAATTTTTAGTTCGCGAAATCACTAATATTAATGTCTTGATGTGTTTAATGTCCATTTAATGGTGGTCTAGACATAAACTGGTTTATGAATTTAATATTTTATTTTGGTTTCATAAAATTGGATCACCGACTCTGAGAATGAAAAAGTTATTATATTGCCCCCCACACCAGAAAAGGCAGAACACTCCTGTGACATATTATTTAATGTATTTCAACCTTATGTTTTCTAAATTCTTAAGTCTGTTCAAATTTTAAACACATTGATGAAACTTGCAGAATAAATATTTCCAATGAGCTACATTTCTGTGGCTTTTATCTATCTTTGGCCGACCATAGAAATTCATTTGCACTGTAATTTGTTTTCCTGTCTCCGAATTGCCCAATAAAACGATATAGCATTCTACCTTTTGAAGCTGGGGATATGAACCTGACATTGCTTTCCTTTAATCTCTGCAATGCCGTCTCCATTTCAGTCCTGCTGTGAAAAAGGCATTTCATTTTGTGACCACAGTGCGATCTGGAATATTGTCTGCTTCTTTTTTTATTACAGTAATGTACCCATGGCAAAGATAATAAAGAACAATAGTGTGAAGCCTTATAAATTAAACTAAAAATGAAATTCCCAAAAAAGTAGTTAAAGGGACAGTCTACATTTTAGTCATTTTAAAGTCTTACCTTAGATTAAAGTGCAAATAGCCTACTGCACCCCATTTCTATATCATGCAGCAAAAACGGTAAAAATTTATTAAATGTCTGCCAAGCTCTGCCCACTGATTACATCATAATCTGTGCTACATCTAGGAACTCTTCTGAATAGCATTAACAGTCTGTTGAATCTAATTACTGAGTTTTTTGTGATTGGATGCAAAATGCAACCCATCTGGGCCTCGATACGATATACAGCGTCGCCCGCAGAAGCCGGCGACGCCAAAATTTGCACGGGATTGGTATTCTATATACGGCGTAACCTAGAAGTTACGCTCGTATATTTCTGCCTTCGCCGGTAGTTTTTTGGGCCATAGGCAGGTATACAAAACCCGCGCAGTTTGGTATCCAATATACAGCGTAAGGACTTACGTGGCGAAAATGGAGAAATCTTACTGTATTTTCACCTTACCACAAAATGCAGCTGTAGTAAGCCTTAAGCTGTCTATTGGAGCCCCGTAACTCCCTAAACTACCTGCCAAATAAAACCTAACACCTAACGCATGCGCAATGTCTATCTACCTGTCAACCGTGATCCCCCGCCGCAATCCCTAATAAAGTATTTAACCACTAAACTGCTGCTCCCGGACCCGGCCGCCACCTACATTAAAAGTATAACCCCCTGATGTGATCCCCCTACACCGTCGCCAGCTACATTACATACCCCCTAATGTGAACTCCTACCCCGCCGCCAGCTATATTAAACTACCCCCTAATTTGAGCCCCTTACACCGCCGCCAGCTACATTAAACTACCCCCTAATGAGAGCCCCTTACACCCCCGCCAGCTACATTAAACTACCCCCTAATGTGAGCCCCTTACACCGCCGCCAGCTACATTAAACTACCCCCTAATGTGAGCTCCTACCCCACCGCCAGCTATATTAAATGTATTAACCCCTAATCTAATCCCCCTACACTGCCGCCAGCTATATTAAATTAATTAACCCCTAATCTAATCCCCCTACACATCCGCCAGCTATATTAAATTAATTAACCCCTAATCCCCCTACACCGCCGCCACCTATATTAAATACATTAACCCCTAATTTAATCCCCCTACACCGCCGCCAGCTATATTAAATTAATAAACCCTTAATCTAATCCCCCTACACCGCCGCCAGCTATATTAAATACATTAATCCCTAATCTAATCCCCCTACACCGCCGCCAGCTATATTAAATACATTAACCCCTAATCTAATCCCCCTAAAAGTAATCACCTCTATTACCAGCCCTTAAAAGGGCCTTTTGCGTGACATTGCCCCAAAGTAACAGCTCTATTGCCAGCCCTTAAAAGGGCTTTTTGCGGGGCATGCCCCAAAGAAATCAGCTCTTTTACCAGCCCTTAAAAGGGCTTTCTGCAGGGCATTGTCACAAAGAAATCAGCTCTTTTGCATCTAATCTAAATCCCCCTACACCGCCGCCACCTATAATAAATGTATTACCCCCTAATCTAATCCCCCTACACCGCTGCCACCTATATTAAATAGATTAACCCCTAATCTAATTCCCCTACACCGCCTCCAGCTATATTAACTATATTAACCCTAATTATATTAGGGTTAATATAGTTTATATAGTTATTATATATAACTATATTAGCGCTAATTATATTAGGGTTAATATCGTTATTATATTATATATATATATATATTAAGTATAATAAACCTATCTAACTCTAACATCCCTAACTAAATTCTTATTAAAATAAATCTAATTAATATTAATATTATTAATTAAAATATTCCTATTTAAATCTAAATACTTACCTATAAAATAAACCCTAAGATAGCTACAATGTAATTAATAATTACATTGTAGCTATTTTAGAGTTTATATTTATTTTACAGGTAACTTGGTATTTATTTTAACTAGGTACAATAGCTATTAAATAGTTAATAACTATTTAATAGCTACCTAGTTAAAATAATTACCAATTTAACTGTAAAATCAATCCTAACCTAAGCTACAAATACACCTACACTATCAATAAATTAATTAAATCAATTAACTACAAGTACCTACAATTAAATAAACTAAACTAAATTACAAAAACAAACAAATACTAAATTACAAAAAATAAAAAAAGATTACAAGAATTTGAAGCTAATTACACCTATTCTAAGCCCCCTAATAAAATAATAAAGCCCCCAAAATAAAAAAAATTCCCTACCCTAATCTAAATGATAAAAGTTAACAGCTCTATTACCAGCCATTAAAAGGGCCTTTTGTGGGGCATCACCCAAAGAAATCAGCTATTTTGCCTGTAAAAAAAATAACACCGCCCCCCATTACAACCCACCATCCACATACCCCTATTCTAACCCACCCATTTCCCCCTTAAAAAAACCTAAGTCTAACCCCCAAGTGCTCCTTACCTGTCCTGAAGACCGGCGGAGAAGGTCCTGTTGCAGGCGGAGATGTCTTCTTCCAGGCGGCGACCTCTTCTTCTTCCAGGATCCAGCCGGCGCGGAGTGGAGGAGTTGAAGACCGATGACCGCGGAGCTGAAGACCTTCCATCTGGAACTGAAGACCGGCAATGCTGGAACTGAAGATCGGCGACGCTGGAACCGAAGACCTCTGGAACTGAAGACCGGAGCCGGAACGTGGAGGATCCTCTTCATACGATTGCCGCCGTACACTGAATAGGAATTCAAGGTACGCGATTAAAAATGGCGTCCCTTGAATTCCTATTGGTTGATTTGAGCCTTCAAATTCAAATCAGCCAATCGGATGCAAGCTACTTTAATTCTATTGGCTGATTTGAATAGCCAATAGAATAAGAGCTACTGTAATTCTATTGGCTGATTGCTCTTATTCTATTGGCTATTCAAATCAGCCAATAGAATTAAAGTAGCTCGCATCCAATTGGCTGATTTGAATTTGAAGGCTCAAATCAGCAAAAGGAATTCAAGGGACACCATTTTTAATCGCGTACCTTGAATTCCTATTCAGTGTACGGCGGCAATCGTATGAAGAGGATCCTCCACGTTCCGGCTCTGGTCTTCAGTTCCAGAGGTCTTCGGTTCCAGTGTCGCCGATCTTCAGTTCCAGCATCGCCGGTCTTCAGTTCCAGATGGACGGTCTTTAGCTCCGCGGTCATCGGTCTTCAACTCCTCCCCTCCGCGCCAGCTGGATCCTGGAAGAAGAAGAGGTCGCCGCCTGGAACAGGACCTTCTCCGCCGGTCTTCAGGACAGGTAAGGAGCACTTGGGGGTTATACTTAGGTTTTTTTAAGGGGGTATTGGGTGGGTTAGAATAGGGGTATGTGGGTGGTGGGTTGTAATGGGGGGGGTGTTTTTTTTACAGGCAAAAGAGCTGATTTATTTGGGGCATGCCCCACAAAAGGCCCTTTTAAGGGCTGGTAATAGAGCTGTTAACTTTTGTAATTTTGATTAGGGTAGGGAAATTTTTTTATTTTGGGGGGCTTTGTTATTTTATTAGTGGGCTTAGAATAGGTGTAATTAGCTTAAAATTCTTGTAATCTTTTTTTATTTTTTGTAATTTAGTGTTGGTTTTTTTTCTAATTTAGTTTAGTGTATTTAATTGTAGTTTAGTTTAGATATTTGTAGTTTATTTAATTTATTTGATAGTGTAGGTGTATTTGTAACTTAGGTTAGGATTTATTTTACAGGTAAATTGGTAATTATTTTAACTAGGTAGTTATTAAATAGTTATTAACTATTTAATAGCTATTGTTCCTAGTTAAAATACTAAGTTACCTGTAAAATAAATATAAACCCTAAAATAGCTACAAAGTAATTATTAATTACATTGTAGCTATCTTAGGATTTATTTTATAGGTAAGTATTTAGATTTAAATAGGAATAATTTAATTAATAATATTAATATTAATTAGATTTATTTTAATAAGAATTTAGTTAGGGATGTTAGAGTTAGATAGGGTTATAATACTTAATATATATAATATAATAACGATATTAACTATATTAACCCTAATATAATTAGGGTTAATATAGTTAATATATTAGTATAATAATTATATTAACTATATTAACCCTAATATAATTAGGGTTAATATAGTTAATATAGCTGGCGGTGGTGTAGGGGGATTAGATTAGGGGTTAATCTATTTAATATAGGTGGCGGCGTTGTAGGGGATTAGATTAGGGGTTAATCTATTTAATATAGGTGGTGGCGGTGTAGGGGCATTTAATATAGGTGGCGGCGGTGTAGGGGGATTAGATTAGGGGGTAATACATTTATTATAGGTGGCAGCGGTGTAGGGGGATTTAGATTAGATGCAAAAGAGCTCATTTATTTGTGACAATGCCCCGCAAAAAGCCCTTTTAAGGGCTGGTAAAAGAGCTGATTTCTTTGGGGCATGCCCCGCAAAAAGCCCTTTTAAGGGCTTGCAATATAGCTGTTACTTTGGGGCAATGTCACGCAAAAGGCCCTTTTAAGGGCTGGTAATAGAGGTGATTACTTTAGGAGGATTAGATTAGGGGTTAATGTATTTAATATAGCTGGCGGCGGTGTAGGGGGATTAAATTAGGGGTTAATTAATTTAATATAGCTGGCGGTGGTGTAGGGGGATTAAATTAGGGGTTAATAATAATTTTAATATAGCTGGCGGCGGGGTAGGAGCTCACATTAGGGGGTAGGTAATATAGATGGCGGCGGTGTAAGGGGCTCACATTAGGGGGTAGCTAATATAGATGGCAGCGGTGTAAGGGGCTCACATTAGGGGGTAGGTAATATAGATGGCGGCGGTGTAGGAGCTCACATAAGGGGGTAATATAGATAAAATAGGTAGCGGCGGTGTAGGGGGTTCACATTAGGGAGTAATATAGATAAAATAGGTAGCGGCGGTGTAGGCGGCTCACATTAGGGGGTAATATAGATAAAATAGGTAGCGGCGGTGTAGGGGGCTCACATTAGGGGGTAAAATAGATAATGTAGGTGGCGGCGGGGTCCAGGAGCGGTGGTTTAGGGGTTAATAACTTTATTAGGTGCGGCGGGTCCGGGAGCAGCGGTTTAAGGGTTAATACATTTATTATTATTAGGAGAGTGAGGGGGGATAGCGGATAGAGGGTTAGACGTGTCGGGCTATGTTTAGGAGGCGTGTTGTAATTGTTTAAGTGTCAAGATTTAACTTTAGGTTTCAGATATTGTGAATTAGCTTAAAAACAACAATTTTAGATAGTTAGTGTCCTAAACAAAATCAAAAATGATATTTTTTTCTTCATTAACAAATAAATGACACTGATCATGCCAGAAACTTTTTTTTTAATAAGACCATTGAAACTGTAAATAAATAGCCGCCAACTATTCCATTAAAAAAATGAATAGAGAAATAATTCCATCAGTAGCAAGAAAACCAATTGTTAGTGGTGAAAGGATTCTGGTAATTCAGATGTCAGAAAATGCTTCTTGATGTTTGGACTTCAATCACATTTTCAGTGATCTGAAAGACACCTCAAAGAAAGGTTGTAAGAATATTTGTGAGAATAGGAAAGCAGATGTCTTGAAGTTGTAATATATCTCCTTTTATTGTGCTATCACACATCAGTAGGGTCAGAAATTACTTTTTTGCTTTTTGTTGTTCTAAGAATAGAAGCTTAACATTGCTACATATTGCATTTCACAATCTAAATGGATACAGAAGTCTCACATTATAATCATGGCATAGATGACGTTCATACAAACGTACAACTTTTATCTAGCTTATTATCCTTGAAGGAAATTGGCATTTTTAAAATCCTGATCTGCCTTACTATCTCAAAAAGTATTTACAGCAGTGCCAGTCTGATGAAGAGGCAAAGCTTTGTATGGAAAACCAATATAAAAAAGCTAATATAGCAATGTAGGGGGAAATTACTTGAGTCTATATCTCAGTGACCCATCTTTCACTCTTACTGCTAAATGTATCATCTCTTAATAGTCAAACAGTTATTGCACCTTAGTTAATCTTGGTAAGTAGGACAATTTCTTATTTTTTTTATTTCCCGGGCTACACCTCAATACAGTTACACAGTATAGGAAAAAAGCTGTGACAGATATTTTTCTTTGTGCTTTTGTTTCAGGGTCACAGTAACACTGGTATCTATACCATATTTTGTGAGCGAGATATCATGATTGGCTAATCAAGTTTAAGTTAGAAAAAAAAAACTATAAATTGGATTGAGCAAAAGTAAAAATCTTCTTTCCTAGAAAGTGGAACTAGAAAGTGGAACATGAGGGATCTTGTTATTGTACAAAGAAGAAGTTAAAGACTGGCCAAGATAGTTATAGTAACAAAATAACAATATTAATTACAGTTTTTTATTTTGGTGGTTCAAGGGTAATTTAGAGCAATAATGTATACCAATTAGTTTTAAGGAGGCTATGTGTTGAGTATTGTGGTGGTGTAATATATTAAGGGTATTTTGTTGTTAGTAGATGGTGTTTTATTGGCAGTTATTAGGTAGGAGGGGACCCTTTAGATTTGGCGGTATTAACAGGGCCGAACTGGAAATAGAAAGCAGCCCTGGAAAAATTGGATGACCAGCCCTTTTTTCCATTAAGTCTGCAGAATGCACATGCCCCATTTTTCCCAAGAGGGTTACTGGAATACACCTATCCCATTATTTTTTCCAGCACTATATACGTTTGTAAAACAAATTAATTGCCAGATTGTTGTTATATGCACTCTATAGCCCAATTTAATCCATAATTGCCTTTTACAGTATGAAAATGATTATCAATAGTGTAAGATGCAGAAGATACTCAAAATCATGTGTCAATCTGTCACTTAACTAGACCTCAGAAACCTTTTAAAAGAGGACTACTTAAATGGTACATGGTCTAGTAAATAAAACTTACAAGGAAATACTTTGTGACCTTAATATGTATAGCTCAGAGGAGAAAAGAAAGGTGGTATAGTTTGTATTTCCACCCGGCACCAACCATTTAAACTGTAGCTAGTCATCCACAGCTACTGGGGCCCACTGGGAAATCTCCTGGTATCCTGATAGGCCAATCCAGCCTTGGGTATTAAAATTGCAGAATAGTCTAGTTTAAGGTTTAGCCTTTGTATATTTGTAAATAACATTCTAGTAGTTTTATTGGTTTAAATGATGTTATACTGATCCTCCCAAGTAAATACAATAGTTCAGTATTTGATAGATTTGTATTAAGTTGTTATGCTTATTATTGATTTGTATTATTGGATAGTTAATATATATATATATATATATATATATATATATATATATATATATATATATATATATACATACATACATACATACACATACATATATCTTTAGCAATGCATTTATTGTTTATTGTAGTTATGATATAATAACCAGGCCATAGAACAAGCTATTGAGCTGCTGTTCGTTCCTGGCAGACTGCTTCTCTTTCTGTTTTGCATATGTAAATATGACCCTGGGCATAGTCTCCCTAAGGTTAATGGGGAAATCAGACGTGGACTCCTTGCCCAATGTGCTTAAAGGGATATGGCTGCACCTCACTGATTAGGCCCAAAGAAGGTCAAAATGATCGTCTGGGGTTGCTGTTTTCCTTGTTCAGAGGAGAATTGTCTGGTATTTCGGAGGGGTGGACTGCCCATGTTGGCGGGATCAGACTGATATACGACAGGAATATTTTCCTCTGTGAAAAGCACAACTGGGCAGAAAAAAGCTACTCCCAGGTGGCAACCAGGCCATAGAACAAGCTATTGGGCTGCTGTTCATTCCTGGCAAACTTCTTCTCTTTCTGTTTTGCATATATAATCATATTTCATTATAGGAATGTATATTGTTTGGTATCTTACATATGCAGTGAGGACCCGTGCACCAGTATTAAAGCTTAGAGGGCTGGTGGTGCTGTGTATTGCATCAGTGAATACATAACTGTTGTCATTAGGGATGCACCAAAATTTCTGCCGCAGAAAGTTTCGGACGAAAATGGCATTTTTGGCTATTTCGTTTTTAGGTTTTTTTTGCCTGTTATTTTCGGTAAAATTATTGTGTAGCATCTTTCAAATTCGATGCTAGACTAGAGCTGCTGTTTAAGTTTATTACTTCACTTACTGTTCTGCATAGTTATCTAGGACTATACTTTATTTGGATAATTGGTAAAAAAAAAAAACTGTTAAATATGATTCTATTACATAGAACTAAATGAAGAATAATACAGTATATTGATATTTATAATTGTTTTAAGTAGGGAAGCACCAAAATTTTGCTCGCAGAAACATTTTGGCCGAAAATCGCATTATTTTTTGCCTGTTTTTTTTTTTATTGTGTAGCATATTATTGTTTTAAGATATTTTTGTCCAATTTTAGTGTGTTGCTTTCAATAAAAGTGTGGGCTTTTGTTATTGGCTCTAATTATGCAAAAAAAAAAAACTAAAAAAAAAATATGTGAAAATAATTTGAAAAAAATAAATTTTTGGTATCAGTTTTGGTTTTCGGCCAAGTGCATCTCGGATTTTTGGATTCAGTTTTGGTTCAGAATTTCCATTTCGGGGGATCACTAGTTGTCATACAAGCCACCGGTGACTCTCTGAAAAGGCTGGGTGTTTGAATACTGGTGCACAGCAGGCAGGGCTGGATTTACATCTCAGGTGCCTGTAGGCACAAAAACCTGAAGCGCCCCCCGCACCCCCCCTCCCCGCTCAAAAAAAAGTGAAAAAAGTGAGGACTTTTTTTTAAATATATTATTTAGGACAACTATCTAAAAAATTTAAGCAATAACAATTTTAGTGTAGACTGTCCCTTTAAGTAATAAAATATAAATTTCCCATTGTCCTCTCTAAGTATTGAATTTACAGACACATATAAGATAAGTAAGCAAGTGTGTGTACACAAAGGGATAACACAATGATCTATTACCTGATTTTATATATATATATATATATATATATATATATATACACACTCACACACACACACATATAGGTACACATACACACACATATACATACACACACATATAAAGACATACACACACACAAACATAAACATATACACATACATACACACACACAATAATTTCATGTGTACTAAATGTCCCTAATTCTTTTATTTGATGAACGTTTAAATGGCAAGTGATAGAGAGTGGCAAAAAGCATTGCAAGGATTTAAAAGAGATGAACAAAGCTAATTACACGAATGCAGCCATGTGAACATGTATTTTACATGATATCTAGTTTCTAAAAGAGTTAATAAATTAACAGTGAAGTTACTGAGATTATAGTGACAGCTCATTTGGACTATCATAACTCTGAGTTAACTTGGAGACAAATACATTTGTAAAGGGGACAATTTATTTAAGTATTTATAATTCAGAATTTGATCAAACATCATAGAGACAGAATATACAGACATATCTAAAGATATTAAACTATAGTAAAACTACATGTATTCTTAAGTTAACTCATCTCTCTTCAAAACAGAGGTGGAAAAAATCAGTGCATAATTATCAGAACTGCAGGGCTGTGAAGTCCACACATTACTTTTGTATCTGGATTATGGATCAGTGCTGCTTCAAATGAAGCCAAACCAGGAACCCCAATAAAAATAATGGAGCCCAGTAAACATCAAAAGGAAGCAAAACTGCTCTGAGTGACAGCTAACAGAAATGCCTATTACTTTATTAATACTAGGCCCTTCTTTTTTGTCTTCTTTTTTTTCATAATAGCAGGAAGTTAATTAACAACATAATGCGTCACAGACAGTCTAGTCAGTCTGATAATAACTTTTTACTGTGTAAGTGTTAAAGTTAGTGCGCTTGGCCTTGGTCACTCTGACTCACTTTCACAGACTAGTCACACTCACTTATATGCTGTAGACAGGCTGAGCCATCTCAGGACCCAGGGCAGGCGACAGTCTCCGCTCCGACAGCGTCAGAAGATGGACCAAAGAGGAGCAACCAAAACTTCAGCCAGCCCAGGCCAGCAGCAATGAACACACACGTCAGCTCACTACCTTCCCGCCTAGTACTCTGACTCTGAGAGGCAGAGGGCGGCAGCCGGCATCACGTGATGGTCGGACGTGGGCGTGACGTCGCCCGGCGAGCCCCAAAAGAAATTAGTGGCTAATCTGCGATGGTGCGCATGCGCGGCGCCGACCACTGCAGACATAGAGCAGCTGCCAGCACACTCACCTGGTCCCGGGGACTGGAGTCTGAGACGACTTGTCAGTCACTCAGTCACTTCACTTGTGCAGGCTGTACACTGCCGACTGGAGCAAGGATGGACTCTGGAGTCAGGGGTGGACCATGGGAGCGAGGGCGGAGTCAGGGGTGGGAGGGAGTCAGCCTAGGAGGACGCGAGGAGACTGCAGTGCGTGCTACTGCTACTTGCTAAAGTTGTTGCTTGCTAGTCTCCTAGTTCTGCTCACTGTGACATCCACATCTGTTCTGATAAAGTTGATAAGCACTAGCCCCTGCCTACTGTACAAATTAAACAGAAAGTAACAAAGCACTCATTCACAGGCTCAACAAAATCAGGGGAAAAAAAAGTTAAATTTTTTTTTTTAGGAAAAAAAAATTAATTTTTTTTTTTAAAAAAAATACACTGACTCTGTGGCGCCCCCTGCTGCAATGCACCTGTAGGCACATGCCTACTGTGCCTAATGGCAAAACCGGCCCTGTGCACAGGCCCTCACAACATATGTGGGTATGTAACTTTTGATAGAAACATTTTTTCTAGTGGAAGTATATTGCAAAAAAATGTTTCTATTTAACCCTTTTACCCAATATGACGTATATATATATATATATATATATATATATATGTCATGCGGTACAATGCCCATCGTACCACATAACTTATAAATAAGCTGAAGTTTTAGGAAGCTCCAGCAGTCTTGGCTGTAAAGTGACAGCCGAGACTGCTGTTCCTGAGCTGCAGGCAATTTGCCCTTGTGTGGTAGCAAAGCAGGATTGGTTCTTCTTTATCATATGAGTGCAGATTGCCATATCATTACAGATAGTGACACGGTTTGTGTCAATTTCTGTAGCAAAGTTTGTGAAAAGTTAATGATTTTTTTTAATATGCTCACACTTGGCAGCAAAACAGTGGCATGAAATATACCAAAATGGGACTAGCTCAATACCTTTGGCTGTCTACTAAAAATATATAGCTTTGACAGGTAAATAAAAAATAAAAAAAGGCTCTATTTCTGTTTAAATGGAGTGATAGCAAAAATGCTAAATATTATTTTGTATTTTAGTTTTTTCTCCGGAATTCCCTGTAGTGAAGGAGTTAAAATTGAAATGCACCCCTGCGCACTTTAATTGTCACCCTTCTATTCATTTAATCAGCTGCACATGGGTACCTTGCTCACAGGAATGTTTTCCAGTCTTAGCGTTACAAACATCTATATACCAGGTTGTTTAGGTTATCACAAAGCAAATCCTGCTACATTCACAAATGTTTGTATGTGATCAAAATAGATTTTTGGAGATAGTATGATGGAATTTAATAGTTTAGCATTTAAAGGGACAGAACACCCCAACATTTTCTTTCAGGATTTGGATAGAACATACCTTTTTAAACAAATTTTCAATTTACTTAAATTATCAAATTTGCTTCCTTCTTTTGTTATCCTTTGCTGAAGGAACAACACTGCACTACTAGCTGAATGCATCTAGTTAGCCAATCGCAAGAGACAAATGTTTGCAGGCACCAATCAATAGCTAGCTCCCACTAGTGTAGAATATGTGCGTATTCTTTTCAACAACGGATACCAAGAGAACAAAGCACTTTTGAAAATAGAAGTAAATTTAAAAGTGTCTTAAAATGACCTGATCTATCTGAATCATGCAAGTTTAATTTTAACTTTCCTATCCCTTTAAATTGTTCAATGGGACTTAGTTATCAAGTTTATATTTTTACATAATGTGCTTTAGCACCAAGCAACAATACCCAGTCTGTTTAAAATATATAAATACATCGCACTCACAGTAACTCCTGATACCTCTATATCCGAATCACCTGGCATTCATTTGGCTAATTGTGGATCCCAGAATAAAAATTATAATATATTCATTTAATTTATTCTTAGTTTAGTCTACATTTATTATGCTTTCATTACTTTTTAGAATTTTATTTACTTTATACTTTACTTTTATTTATTAAAGAGACAGTAAACATTGTTTTTTGTTAATTAATTTTATTTTTGCATTAATTTGAGCTTCCAATGAATCAACAGAATCTTGACTTGTTATTTCCGTTGGGTATTTTTACCCCATAATGCCGTTTTAAAATTTTCTTTCTTTGGGTGATAAAGCCAAGGAGCTTTCTAAATGACAATAAGGATATAGTATGCTCTAAAAATTCTGCAACGGAAGTGTTAGTACAGCAAATATATTTTACTCTTAAATATTTTTACACTTGCATGAAAATATCATTTGAGCAGGAGCTAAATATATTTTATTCTGCTTAAAAAAATCTATATTTCTCATGTGTGTAAGATCATAAGCACCTGCACAATTTAACATCCCTTCTAGTAAAAATAAAAGTCAAATTGTGCAATTCATCCAGCAGCAATACTCACAAGTTAGAGCTTCAAGGAGTCACTACAAAACTCCCCAACAATAGTAAAAAAATGTAAAATGAAACTCTCCAACATGCCAAAGTTTCAATGCTTTATTTTAGAGAGTGCAGAGTCAAACAACTCTGCACTCTCTAAAATAAAGCATTGAAACTTTGGCATGTTGGAGAGTTTCATTTTACATTTTTTTAGTAAAAATAAAAGTCCCTTCATGAAAGAGATTGTGAAATATGGTTACCATACTTTATAAAAGCAATAAGGTTATTGTGATAATTGAAATAAAAAGCATATACATTTGACTTGTAGCAATAATGATAATAATAATAATATTATCCCCAGGGTGAACGAGGTCTAGATGGATTTCCTGGAAAACCTGGATTAGAGGGGCAAGACGTAAGTTATAAAATATTTATGATTAGCATTAGAACAGTGTTTCCTACATCAGGGATGGTGGGCAGCAAAGCTGGGAATTTTTAAGCAAATAAATGCACAATTCATGCAGGTAAAATTGTTCTACCAAGGACTGCTGACTAAACTCCAAGTAAATCTCACCCAATCTCCACCTCATGTGATTTTAGTCAATTATTTGTGAGGTTACATGAATTAACTGAATACATATAAAAAATGATTATTTGCACACATGACATTACATTAGACAGCTGTTAAATTAGAAAATGAGAAAAAAGATCACATAGAAAGTAAAATACATTTTATTAACTTAAAGGGGCATAATACTCATATGCTAAATCACTTAAAAGTGATGCAGTATAACTGTAAAATACTGATAAGAAAATATCACCTGAGCAACTCTATGTAAAAAAAGGAATATATTTTACCTCAAAATATACTTATACTTAAGCTGCTGTCCAGCTGTAAGTTGAAAAAAAAAAAAAACAATAGCCAATCAGCATCAGGAGTGCAGCGGTAATGCTTTACCTTTGCTGTGATCTCATGAGATTTCAGTTAAATCTCATGAGATTTCATAGAACCTACTTAAACTGAATATGAAAATAACATGACTGTGCTTGCACATGCCAGATGCACACTCCCTTGCAAGTCCTGGGACAAGCATCCTGACTGGCTACTTAAAGTCTCTTTACAGTGGGGTTTGAATATTTTTTGAGGTAAAATAGCTTCCTTTTTTACATAGCTCAGGTGATATTTTCTAGTCAGCTTTTTACAGCTTTGCTGTATCACTTTCATGTGCTTCAACATTTGGGTATCATGTCCCTTTAATGACTGCAGACTTAGGATATATGTCAGTAAAGTTAGGGGGTTAATGAAGTTGAATAAATAAGGATATCTTATGCAAAGAGGCATATCTTAAAGAAAAAATCTTACTAACATTCTTTCCCAAAACAGTGGTAAAGTAGACTTAAAGCAAAAGATTTTTAGCCAAAAAGAGGGCTCTGTCATGTGTATCCCCAGAAATATTTACAGATGGGGCAGGAAAAAAAGGATAGAACATAACTAATATGTCTGGAAAATAATATTAGATTAGACAAACAAATCAATATAGTTTAACACCTAATCCCATTTGTAAATCGGAAAGTATCTAGTTAGATAAGTGTTTGACATTTTTACATTTCCCTATATGATATTTAGAGGGTCATGTGACCCATCATTACTAAAAAGAGTGTACTCATTGTACTGTAGCTTCTCAGCTTTATATAGATATAAAGTGTTTTGACATTTCCTAGATCAATTCATTTTTCAATTACATTTTCACAATTTCCTCACCAACTATTGGATATATAGAGGGTGCTGTTTCCCCTTATTTTAAATAAAAACATATTCTCTTTTAAAAGAGACAATGTTTTAGAAAATTCTACCTTATATTATGCTAAAACTCATAAATTACAGTTTAAGAAATTGCGCTGGCCACGTCTAATCAAGAGATTTAAGTGAGTCACTTTTTAAGTAACTTTAAGCAGTGATTTATTTTTAGATGAGACACAGCCACAAATTCAGAGCCCCTTATCTAGTGGCTACAGGTTACACAATTCCCATTTTCACATTAACCATATGATAACCATAGCGCTCACTCTTCTCTTTTAGATGAGAGGGTGATATACCTCTCGATGATTTGTGGGGGCTCAGTTATATTCTCTTTCCATAGGAATAACAGTGATAGTTAACAAAAAAAATACCATCCCCCCCCCCAAATAATCCCACAAAGGTTGTCTAATTCAATAGAAAATCAAATAGGGTCTGTACATTTGTCTTTGTGTTTACAAATTTTTATTCAAGAAATCTGTAATATTGTATCCATTTTTTTCAGGGTCCTAAAGGCAGCACAGGACTGCCAGGTCTTCAAGGATTTAAAGGAGAAAGAGTAAGTGGAAAAAATGAATAATAAATAAATAGATACATAAGCTTCCCTTTATTTATTTTTTCATATCTTTGTAGGGTGACCAAGGAGAAGCTGGACCTCCAGGAAAACCAGGCAATGTTGTAAGGAATTGAATGCAGAGATTAAGTCTGTGGTTTGGGCAGGGTGGCATATAACCTTTTCCTATGTCTTAGGCAACTTTGTGGCTGCATTACTTTTGTGACATGAGTAAAATATGGTCACATCAATCTTGCTTGTTTGGATATATAGCAGCTGAAAATGCCTTGGGAAAAAGGGCAAATTCTCATCAACCCGTTACATTCCAGAGGGCATTGTGTGGTTTAATTTCTTGCATCCAAGGAGTTAATTTGGATTCCAAATATGACACTAAACCCAAACATAACTTTAACCCCAACTTTTACTCTAATCCTAACATCATTCTCTAACCCATAACTGAATCCTAAACCCAACCAGTGCTATAAACTTAATCCCAATCTCTAACCTGAGCCCCAATTTTTATTATAATCTTAATTCCAATCCCTAACCCAGACTTCAACCCTTACACAAACTGTTACTCTAATTTCAACCTTTATTCCAACCATAATCCAAATCCCTTACTGCAACTCAATCTAAATTTAACCCAATTGATAACCCAAGCCATAACTCTAATCCTAAACCACAATTCCTCACCCTAACTCCAACCCTTACTAACCCTTAACATAACCCCAACCTTTAAACCCAAACCTAAACCCTAACCTGAACCTTAAACCATTAGTCTAAAATTAACACAAATCCCTAATTCTCAGTTATGAGACCAAGATTGTCCACCACAACAGTCTTGGATATGTACATCATGGGCAGTAACATCTTGGAATACACCAGATGTGCAGATCATCTTTGATATCCTAGTTTCTGATCTCATGACTGTTGTCGTTTGTGGTAATATAACCTACAACCTCCACATTCTAATTGAACCTCCTTTTAAATTATTAATTTGTTTTAGGTACAAATGGAAGGGCTGAAAGGAGAACAAGTAAGAGTTTCAAATTATTATTATTATTATTATTATTATTATTATTATTATTATTTCACAGATTATATTTTTTAAACATACAGAAATTGTATCTTAGAAAACATAGTTTTAAGCCATTAATCAGTAGCAGATCTAGGGGGGAATATAAAATATGCTAGGAAGTTGGACCTCACTACTTTACAATATTGGGGAAATAAATAAAACTAATAGGAATTTGAAAATAAAATGTGGAAACCAATCATATCATTATTTTACTATTAGTGGCAGTATTAGAATTAAAGTATTATATTATTGTCTTAAACACAATATTTTTCATTTTATCCAAGCAAAAAAAGTATTATTTTTTTTAAAGCAAACATAAATACTTTTTTCTTAATACAAAAATACCGAGTGGCAAACAAGTAAACAAATATGACTATTACTTTTCACTTTGCAATAGTTAAAGGGACATTAAACACTAAATAAATGCTAGATAGGATGATGCATGTAGATGTATTTTTTAAATTAGTTGCTAAAATATTGACAAAATAAGTGTAAAGTTTTAGGAGTAGATTTATTAAATGTCGGGCGGACATGATCCGCTTTGGCAAATCATGTCCGCCCGACATCGATAAATGCCAACAGCATACACTGTGGGCATTTATCATTGCACAAGCATTGCTGGTGAAGTGCTTGTGCAATGCCGTCCACTGCACATCATCTAGCAGGGGGTGTCAATCATCCCGATCGTATCCAATCGGGATAATTGCTGTCCGCCTCCTCAGAGGTGGCGGATGAGTTAAGGTCGGAGCAGCAGTCTTACGACCGCTGCTTCTTAACTTAAGTTTTAGGTGGACCTGAAACTTTGGGGGGTAGATTGCAGCATCTGCTGCTTGATAAATCTACCCCTTAGTGTCTATAAAACAATGGGAGCTGCCATGTTGTAACTTAAGTAACCTTCTCTGCTGTGGCCAATAAGGGACACTAGAGTGTGCAGCCAATGGCTGTATGGAACACAACAGTGTTCAGCACTTCTATTTCTAACAGGAACTGAAAAACACTCAATTTCAGAATCAAATTAAAGGAAAAGGGGGCAAAATAAATAACAAAAGTATATTGTAGATTTTTTTATTTATTTATACAGTTTATCATTTTATGTTACCATCTCAAACTGTTTAATGTCCCTTTAATGCTAGAATGGACATTGTGTTGCATATTAGATTTATGCGTTACTACAATCAATATAGTAGTTGTGTGTCAACAAGGCATAATTTACTGTGTATGTTGTGACCAACTTTTTTTTAATTATGTTTTTTAGGGGATTCCTGGTCCACGTGGCCCACAAGGTCCCACTGGACCTCCCGGACTTCCTGTAAGTTTCTTATTAATAATGGTTTTGATGTTATACTCTAGACGCATTGGCTTATTATAGCATATATTATATTGTAACCATTTCAAGGCAATACCATTGAAAAGAAACCACACAGACAGAATGAATGTTAATTCTTAGCACTTTAGTACCACACCGTTCAGTTACATTTTGACAAATTCACTCACACGTCTGTACATATGCACGCAGTCTTGCTACAGTGCTGAGAAACAGGAGAGTCACTTGAAATGTGTTTGTTGTGTTTAGAGAAAAAATATGTTATTTTGCTATCAAAATATATGTGTCACTTTAAAGCACAGCATTTGTGGAATCAGGAAAATGTCACTATTTCCTATGTTAACATATGTATGTCAACATGTTTGACCCATTTAACTTTCAGTCTCCCAGTAAGGTATCAAGTGTGATCACTGGTCAGCAAGTGCATACAATCCAGAGCTGTGCAGGGAAAAATTAAAGAGACATTTTATCCTAAATTTTTCTCCTCTTTGATTTGTTCCCAACAATCCATTTTACTTGCTGGGGTGTATTAAATTGTTTATAAAAAGTTACTTCATCTTTGTATCATCATTTGAAATTGCTGATTTTGCCCGTGGTATCCCTACCTATACTGAAAATTTCTAGGCTATACAGAAACTGTGTAAACCTAGCCAGCATAATAAATTACACTCCCAGTTGGAGGTAGGAAAAATAAGCAATAAAATGTTAATTTTCAAATGTTCTCTTCAAGTATTGGGGTTTGGTATTCATACAGAAATAAGATAAGAAAAGCATTTGTGTGTACATACAGTGATAACATAATATTTTTCCTTTAGGCTCAACCCATTTTGATGGTTTGTGGTGTCAAATAAAAAAAACATCTATTTCATTTGCAAAATTAAACCTAAAGAAGCAGTTTTTCATATATTTTATACTCTGCAGCTGGTAACACTACAAGTAATTGGAAACACATTAAAGGGACAGTCTACACCAGAATTTTTATTGTTTTAAAAGATAGATAATCCCTTTATTATTACCCATTTCCCAGTTCTGCATAACCAACACAGTTATAATAATATACTTTTAACCTCTGTAATTATCTTGTATCTAAGCCTCTGCAAACTGCCCCTTTTTTCAGTTCTTTTGACAGACTTGCAGTCTAGCCAATCAGTGCCTGCTCCCAGTTAACTTCTCGTGCACAAGCACAGTGTTATCTATATGAAATACGTGAACTAACACCCTCTAGTGGTGAAAAACTGTTAAAATGCAATCTGAAAGAGGTGGGCTTCAAGGTCTAAGAAATTAGCATATGAACCTCCTCGGTTAAGCTTTCAACTAAGAATACCAAGAGAACAAAGCAAAATTGGTGATAAAAGTAAATTGGAAAATTGTTTAAAATTACATGCTCTATCTGAACCATGAAAGTTTATTTTGGCCTAGACTGTCCCTTTAAGGGAAATCAATATTACAGTATACTTACTGCCCCTTTAAGAAGCTGGCAACAATTAGTGCCACTATATAATGATGGCACTTTCCTTCCCTTTGTGGCTTCTAAACTTGGTCTAAACTCACTGGCACCATACATTTTGACAATCAAATCTTTACTGTTGTTTATTTAATGGGACAGTAAATCCAAATGAATCTTTCATGATGCAGATAGAGCACGCAACTCTAGACAACCCTCCAATGTACTCTTACTACTAATGTGCTTTGTTCACTTGATATCCTTTGTTAAAGAATAAATCTAGCAAAGCACTACTGGAAGCTGGCTGGTGATTGGTGGCTGTATGCTTATGCCTCTTTTTATTGGTTCATCAGATCGATTCCAATACTACTTTGCTGCTCCTTATTCTACACTTTAATTGAGAATACCAAGAAAACAAAGCAAATTGTGTAATAGAAATAAATTGGAAAGTTGTTTAAAATTGCATGTTGTGTCAGAATCATTAACATTTAATTTTGACTTTATTGTCACTTTATAAATACATTTTACTCAAGAATTTTCTGCCATCTGTATGGAAAATGAACAGGGAATCAAGTTTATTTATTTTTGGTGTTAAAAGTCAAAGTAACACACACGTGTGTATATATATATATATTTATTAATTTTTCAAATTGAAACTGACACATCTATGTCGGTTATGTACTCCCTACTAATGCTTATTGGCTGGTGCAAACAGCTGGTTAATATATATTTGTTGATAGGTACTTTTTGCTAATTATTACTTATAGTCAGAACCTTCTAGCCAATGAGCAAAAGTTGGAAAATCACAATCAATACCTGGCATATTATTTATACAGGTAGCCCTCAGTTTACGCCGGGGTTAGGTTCCGGAAGGAATGGTTGTAAATCGAAACCGTTGTAAATTGAAACCCAGTTTATAATGTAAGTCAATAGGAAGTGAGGGAGTTAGGTTCCAGGCCCCTCTCAAAATTGTCATAAGTAACACCTAATACATTATTTTTAAAGCTTTGAAATTAAGACTTTAAATGCTCAACAGCATTATAAACCTAATAAAATAATCACAGAACACAGAATATATAATTAAACTAAGTTAAATGAACAAAAAAATTTGCTAAACAGCATTATAAACCTAATAAAATAATCACACAACACAGACTTCACTTGCATTTTTCTGCAAAGTTATTTCTATGCATTCCAATCTGGACTGATTTATAGACAGGAAGATCTTGTTCCTTTGAAATCTGCTCGATAGCTCAGGTCTGGTTAAATTGATTAATCTCAGCTTGCTTGACTTTGCTGCAACACAAGCGGACAGCTCCACCTACTGGCTATTTTAATGAATGCACTGCTTCTCAATGCTTTTCAATAGCAGTCACATGACTGGAAAAAAAGGTTGTAATTCTGAAACGGTGTAAATTGAACCGTTTTAAACTGAGGGCCACCTGTATTTACAATTTTGGCAAAAAAAGGCTACATGTTTAAATATTCCTCTTCATATGGGTGACAGAAATATTTTGAGTACAGTGTGCCGTTAAAGGGACATTAAACCCCACATTTGTCTTTCATGACTCAGATAGACAATACAAGTTCAAACAACTTTCCAATTGACTTCTATTATCTATTTTTCTTAATTCTATTAGTATTCTTTGTTGAAGAAGCAGCAGCAATGCACTGCTGGAAGCAAGCTGAATGCATTGAATGAGCAAATAACATGAGGTATATACTGTATGTGCAGCCACCAATTAGCAGCTCCCGAGTCTGCCTTGGTATGTTTTTCAACAAAGGATATACATAGAAAAAAAACAAGCTAGACAACAGAAGTAAATTGGAAATAAAAAAATAATAAAAAAATAATATTCCCATTGTTATTTATTCTTTCATGCAAATCTTTCCTGAGAAGAAATTCTAAAGTTTGAATATGGAATGTTTTTATAGATTTAAATTAAACTCTGCTAGAATCCACTTTGAAATGTCAATTCAATATTAAAATGTTGCACTTGATATGGAAAAAAGTTAACAATTGCAAAAACTTTATTTAAAAAAGTCTGCAAACATTGAGCATTCATTTAGAAAGAATTAAAGGGCCATAATACCCAAATGTTTAAACACTTGAAAGTGATGCAGCATAGCTGTAAAAAGCTGACTAGAAAATATCACCTGAACATCTCTATGTAAAAAAGAAAGATATTTTACCTCAAAAGTTCATCAGTAGCTACATCCCATTGTAAAGGATTTCTAAGCAGCATATCAGTATGTCTGTCCCGGGACAGCTGAAAGGATGAGCCTCGTGCACTCTCATGTTATTTCCCTATTCAGTGTAACAATGAAATCTCATGAGAGTTAAGTCAAATCTCATGAGATCACAGTAAAATAGTTCATGACCTCAGCACTGCTGATGTTGATTGGCTGATTGGCTGATGTTCATTTCTTCATTTTTTATTTTTTTTAACCTGCAACTGGGAGCAGCTGAGTATAACTTTTTTTTCACAGAACTTACTCTGCTGAGCTGAGGAAATTGTGAAGTAAAATATCTTCTTTTTTTTCATAGAGTTGCTCAGGTGATATTTTCCTGTCAGCTTTTTACAGTTATACTGCATCAGTTTCAAGTGATTTAGCATATGAGTATTATGTCCCTTTAAGGTAGCCAACATTTGGTATACTTAAAAAAATAATAATTGCACTTCCCTAAATTAAAGTATCACCATTTTTTTTACTGATCCAACTAGTTTGGATAGTGCATTAATATTATGCTGATATGCTGTGACTTTATAGAGAAAAAAAAAAATTAGTTCAGCCATGAACGTCCACAGAAAAGATATTTTTGTAGTCACTATAACTACTATATGCTAAACTTAATTTATTTTTTTTCGGGGGGAGGGAGTTAATAAAATGAATATCTTAAGCAAGACTCCTCATTTATAAATGAAAATAGAAGGATCTTTTATTTATTATTTGGTGCTTTGTTTATTTGATTTGTTATTATACAGTTATAAAGACGAAAAACACAAAAGAACCAATATAATTTAATCTATACATATAAAGCCTAAAATGACTAACAGTACATTACCATAAATATGCAAAATAAACCTTCCTCTGTTTGTGCTAGTGCCAAACCTTTTAACAAACTATTTCATTATGTGAGTAGGAGGACTCTGCACTGAAATGGCTAGATTACGAGTGGCGCACAAATTTGTTCTCCTGCGAGTACTTTATCTGCTCTCAACTTTAAAACTCTCACGTATAAATACATATATACATACTGTATGTATAGAAATACATGCATATATGTTTATATACATACACATATATTTTTACATTTTCCTATGGATTCCTATGTATAATCACTTTTGGCCCATTCTTTCTCTCATCTGACATCTCATATATTTGAGCCCTTATAACTTTTAGTTGCAATTTTCTCTTGTTAAGAGTATCCAGTCCACGGATCATCCATTACTTGTGGGATATTCTCCTTCCCAACAGGAAGTTGCAAGAGGATCACCCACAGCAGAGCTGCTATATAGCTCCTCCCCTCACTGCCATAGCCAGTCATTCTCTTGCAACTCTCAACAAAGATGGAGGTAGTAAGAGGAGAGTGGTGTATTATAGTTAGTTTCTTTCTTCAATCAAAAGTTTGTTATTTTTAAATGGTACCGGAGCGTACTATTTTATCTCAGGCAGTATTTAGAAGAAGAATCTGCCTGCGGTTTCTATGATCTTAGAAGAAGTAACTAAGATCCACTGCCGTTCTCACATATTCTGAGGAGTGAGGTAACTTCAGAGGGGGAATGGCGTGCAGGTTTTCCTGCAATAAGGTATGTGCAGTTAACATTTTTCTAGGGATGGAATTTGCTAGAAAATGCTGCTGATACCGGATTAATGTAAGTTAAGCCTAAATGCAGTGATTTAATAGCGACTGGTATCAGGCTTATTAACAGAGATACATACTCTTATAAAAGTGCAATATAAAACGTTTGCTGGCATGTTAATCGTTTTTATATATGTTTGGTGATAAAACTTATTGGGGCCTAGTTTTTTTTTTCCACATGGCTGGCTGATTTTGCCTAGAAACAGTTTCCTGAGGCTTTCCACTGTTGTAATATGAGTGGGAGGGGCCTATTTTAGCGCTTTTTTGCGCAGAAAAAATTACAGACAGAGACATTCAGCTTCCCTCTGCTTGATACAGGACATCTCTGAAGGGCTCAAAAGGCTTCAAAAGTCGTGTTTGAGAAAGGTAACAGCCACAGTTGTGCTGTGGCAGTTGTTGTGACTGGTTTTAAAAACGTTTTTGTCATTTATTATTCCGTTTTGGTATTAAGGGGTTAATCATCCATTTGCAAGTGGGTGCAATGCTCTGCTAACTTGTTACATACACTGTAAAAATTTCGTTAGTGTAACTGCCTTTTTTCACTGTTATTTCAAATTTTGTCAAAATTTGTTTTTCTTAAAGGCGCAGTAACGTTTTTTTATATTGCTTGTTAACTTGGTTTAAAGTGTTTTCCAAGCTTGCTAGTCTCATTGCTAGTCTGTATAAACATGTTTGACACAGAGGAAACTACTTGTTCATTATGTTTAAAAGCCATGGTGGAGCCCCATAGGAGAATGTGTACTAAATGTATTGATTTCACCTTAAACAGTAAAGATCAGTCTTTATCTATAAAAGAATTGTCACCAGAGGGTTCTGTCGAGGGGGAAGTTATGCCGACTAACTCTCCCCACGTGTCGGACCCTTCGCCTCCCGCTCAAGGGACGCACGCTAATATGGCGCCAAGTACATCAGGGACGCCCATAGCGATTACTTTGCAGGACATGGCTGCAAACATGAATAATACCCTGTCAGAGGTATTAGCCAGATTGCCTGAATTAAGAGGCAAGCGCGATAGCTCTGGGGTTAGACAAGATTCAGAGCGCGTAGATGCTGTAAGAGCCATGTCCGATACTGCGTCACAATATGCAGAACCTGAGGACGGAGAGCTTCAGTCTGTGGGTGACATCTCTGACTCGGGGAAACCTGATTCAGAGATTTCTAATTTTAAATTTAAGCTTGAGAACCTCCGTGTATTGCTTGGGGAGGTATTAGCTGCTCTGAATGACTGTGACACAATTGCAGTGCCAGATAAATTGTGTAGACTAGACAAATACTATGCAGTGCCGGTGTGTACTGATGTTTTTCCAATACCTAAAAGGCTTACAGAAATTATTAGTAAGGAGTGGGATAGACCCGGTGTGCCTTTTTCCCCACCTCCTATATTTAGAAAAATGTTTCCAATAGACGCCACTACACGGGACTTATGGCAGACAGTCCCTAAGGTGGAGGGAGCAGTTTCTACTTTAGCAAAGCGTACCACTATCCCGGTTGAGGACAGTTGTGCTTTTTCAGATCCAATGGATAAAAAATTAGAGGGTTACCTTAAGAAAATGTTTATTCAACAAGGTTTTATGTTACAGCCCCTTGCATGCATTGCGCCTGTCACTGCTGCAGCGGCGTTCTGGTTTGAGGCCCTGGAAGAGGCCATCCATACAGCTCCATTGACTGAAACCATTGACAAGCTTAGAACACTTAAGCTAGCTAACTCATTTGTTTCTGATGCCATTGTTCATTTGACTAAACTAACGGCTAAGAATTCCGGATTCGCCAACCAGGCGCGTAGGGCGCTTTGGCTTAAATCCTGGTCAGCTGACGTGACTTCAAAGTCTAAATTACTCAACATTCCTTTCAAGGGGCAGACCTTATTTGGGCCTGGTTTGAAAGAAATTATTGCTGACATTACTGGAGGTAAGGGTCATACCCTTCCTCAGGACAGGGCCAAATCAAAGGCCAAACAGTCTAATTTTCGTGCTTTTCGAAATTTCAAGGCAGGTGCAGCATCAACTTCCTCTGCTTCAAAACAAGAGGGAACTTTTGATCAATCCAAGCAGGCCTGGAAACCTAACCAGTCCTGGAACAAGGGCAAACAGGCCAGAAAGCCTGCTGCTGCCTCCAAGACAGCATGAAGGAACGGCCCCCTATCCGGCAACGGATCTAGTAGGGGGCAGACTTTCTCTCTTCACCCAGGCGTGGGCAAGAGATGTTCAGGATCCCTGGGCATTGGAGATCATATCTCAGGGATATCTTCTGGACTTCAAAGCTTCTCCTCCACAAGGGAGATTTCATCTTTCAAGATTATCTGCAAACCAGATAAAGAAAGAGGCATTCCTACGCTGCGTGCAAGACTTCCTTGTAATGGGAGTGATCCATCCAGTTCCGCGGACGGAACAAGGACAGGGTTTTTATTCAAATCTGTTTGTGGTTCCCAAAAAAGAGGGAACCTTCAGACCAATTTTGGATCTAAAGATCTTAAACAAATTCCTCAGAGTTCCATCATTCAAGATGGAAACTATTCGGACCATTTTACCCATGATCCAAGAGGGTCAGTACATGACCACAGTGGACTTAAAGGATGCCTACCTTCACATTCCGATTCACAAGAATCATCATCAGTTCCTGAGGTTTGCCTTTCTAGACAGGCATTACGAATTTGTAGCTCTTCCATTCGGGTTGGCTACAGCCCCAAGAATTTTTACAAAGGTTCTGGGCTCACTTCTGGCGGTTCTAAGACCGCGATGCATAGCGGTGGTTCCTTATCTAGACGACATCCTGATACAGGCGTCAAGCTTTCAAATTGACAAGTCTCATACAGAGATAGTCCTGGCATTTCTGAGGTCGCATGGGTGGAAAGTGAACGAAGAAAAGAGTTCTCTATCTCCTCTCACAAGGGTTTCCTTCCTAGGGACCCTTATAGATTCTGTAGAAATGAAAATTTACCTGACGGAAAACTTCTAAATGCTTGCCGTGTTCTTCACTCCATTCCGCGCCCCACGGTGGCTCAGTGCATGGAAGTAATCGGCTTAATGGTAGCGGCGATGGACATAGTGTCATTTGCGCGCCTGCATCTCAGACCACTGCAATTATGCATGCTCAGTCAGTGGAATGGGGATTACACAGATTTGTCCCCTCTACTAAATCTGGATCAGGAAACCAAAGATTCTCTTCTCTGGTGGTTATCTTGGGTCCATCTGTCCAAGGGTATGACCTTTCGCAGACCAGATTGGACAATTGTAACAACAGATGTCAGCCTTCTAGGTTGGGGTGCAGTCTGGAATTCCCTGAAGGCTCAGGGTTCATGGACTCAGGAGGAGAAACTCCTCCCAATAAATATTCTGGAGTTAAGAGCAATATTCAATGCTCTTCTAGTTTGGCCTCAGTTAGCAACACTGAGTTTCATCAGATTTCAGTCGGACAACATCACAACTGTGGCTTACATCAACCATCAAGGGGGAACCAGGAGTTCCCTAGTGATGTCAGAGTCTCCAATATAATTCGCTGGGCAGAGACTCAATCTTGCCTAATATCAGCAATCCATATCCCAGGTGTAGAGAACTGGGAGGCGGATTTTCTAAGTCGTCAGACTTTTCATCCGGGGGAGTGGGAACTCCATCCGGAGGTGTTTGCTCAATTGGTTCACCGTTGGGGCAAACCAGAACTGGATCTCATGGCGTCTCGCCAGAACGCCAAGCTTCCTTGTTACGGATCCAGGTCCAGGGACCCAGAAGCGGCACTGATAGATGCTCTAGCAGCGCCTTGGTTCTTCAACCTTGCTTATGTGTTTCCACCGTTTCCTCTGCTCCCTCGACTGATTGCCAAAATCAAACAGGAGAGAGCATCGGTGATCTTGATAGCTCCTGCGTGGCCACGCAGGACCTGGCATGCAGACCTAGTGGATATGTCATCCTTTCCACCATGGACTCTGCCTCTGAGACAAGACCTTCTAATACAAGGTCCTTTCAATCATTCGAATCTAATTTCTCTGAGACTGACTGCATGGAGATTGAACGCTTGATCCTATCAAAGCGTGGCTTCTCTGAGTCAGTCATTGATACCTTAATACAGGCATGAAAGCCTGTCACCAGGAAAATTTACCACAAGATATGGCGTAAATATCTTCATTGGTGTGAATCCAAGAATTACTCACGGAGTAGGGTTAGGATTCCTATGATATTGTCCTTCCTCCAAGAGGGTTTGGACAAAGGATTATCAGCTAGTTCTTTAACCCCTTAACGACTGAGGACGTGCAGGGTACGTCCTCAGAAAAAAGGCAGTTAATGCCTGAGAACGTACCCTGCACGTCCTCAGTGTGGAAAGCAGCTGGAAGCGATCCTGCTCGCTTCCAGCTGCTTTCCGGTTATTGCAGTGATGCCTCGATATGGAGGCATCCTGCAATAACCTTTTTAAGTCATCCGGTGCAGAGAGAGCCACTCTGTGGCCCTCTCTGCACCGGAGATCGGTGGCTACCTGCGTTGGTGGGTGGGAGCCGGACCGGGAGGCGGGTGGCGGCCATCGATGGCCATGTGGATCTGAAGGGGGGGCGGGATCGTGGGCGGGGGTGGCTGGGGGCGCGCACGGGCGCGCGCGCGTGCACGGGGGGGGGGGGGGCGGGCGCGTGCACGGGGAGGGAGCGGGTGGGAACTGCTACACTGCAGAAAATGGGGAAATAAAAAATATAATAAAAAATAAAATCCAAACAATCAGCAAGGTGGTGGGGGTTTGTTTGTGGGGGGTGGTGGGTTGGGGGAAGCTACACTACAGAAAAAACAAAAAAAACCCAAAAAAAAGCACTTTTTATTGTAAACTGGGTACTGGCAGACAGCTGCCAGTACCCAAGATGGCCCCCAATAAGGCAGAGGGGAGGGTTCGCGCGCGGTTTTGGGGGGATCAGGGAGGTTGGGGGCTAAGGGGGGGATCCTACACAGTAGCATATGTAAATATGCTAAAAAAAAAAATTCATTTTTTTTTAAAAACCCTTTTATTTTAGTACTGGCAGACTTTCTGCCAGTACTTAAGATGGCGGGGACAATTGTGGGGTGGGGGAGGGAAGGGAGCTGTTTGGGAGGGATCAGGGGGTGGGATGTGTCAGATGGGAGGCTGATCTCTACACTAAAGCTAAAATTAACCCTGCAAGCTCACTACAAACTCCCTAATTAACCCTTTCACTGCTAGCCATAATACACGTGTGAGGCGCAACAGGATTTAGTGGCCTTCTAATTACCAGAAAGCAACGCCAAAGTCATATATGTCTGCTATTTCTGAACAAAGGGGATCCCAGACAAGCATTTACAACCATTTGTGCCATAATTGCACAAGCTGTTTGTAAATGATTTCAGTGAGAAACCTAAAATTGTGAAAAATTTTACGTTTTTTTTTAATTTGATCGCATTTGGCGGTGAAATGGTGGCATGAAATATACCAAAATGTGCCTAGATCAATACTTGGGGTTGTCTACTACACTACACTAAAGCTAAAATTAACCCTACAAGCTCCCTAAAAGCTCCCTAATTAACCCCTTAACTGCTGGGCATGATACACTTGTGGTGCGCAGTGGCATTTAGCGGCCTTCTAATTACCAAAAAGCAACGCCAAAGCCATATATGTGTGCTATTTCTGAACAAAGGGGATCCCAGAGAGGAATTTACAACCATTTATGCCATAATTGCACAAGCTGTTTGTAAATGATTTCAGTGAGAAACCTAAAGTTTGTGAAAAAATTTGTGAAAAAGTGAACAATTTTTTGTATTTGATCGCATTTGGCGGTGAAATGGTGGTATGAAATATACCAAAATTGGCCTAGATCAATACTTTGGGATGTCTACTAAAAAAAAATATATACTTGTCAAGGGATTTTCAGGGATTCCTGAAAGATATCAGTGTTCTAATGTAACTAGCGCTAATTTTGGAAATAAATGGTTTGGAAATAGCAAAGTGCTACTTGTATTTATGGCCCTATAACTTGCAAAAAAAGCAAAGAACATGTAAACATTGGGTATTTCTAAACTCAGGACAAAATTTAGAAACTATTTAGCATGGGTGTTTTTTGGTGGTTTTAGATATGTAACAGATTTTGGGGGTCAAAGTTAGAAAAAGTGTGTTTTTTCCATTTTTTCCTCATATTTTATAATTTTTTTTATAGTAAATTATAAGATATGATGAAAATAATGGTATCTTTAGAAAGTCCATTTAATGGCGAGAAAAACGGTATATAATATGTGTGGGTACAGTAAATGAATAAGAAGAAAATTACAGCTAAACACAAACACCGCAAAAATGTAAAAATAGCCTTGGTCCCAAACGGACAGAAAATGGAAAAGTGCTCTGGTCACTAAGGGGTTAAAGGGACAGATTTCTGCTCTGTCTATTCTTTTACACAAGCGTCTGGCAGAAGTTCCAGACGTTCAAGCATTTTGTCAGGCTTTAGTTAGAATTAAGCCTGTGTTTAAACCTGTTGCTCCCCCATGGAGCTTAAACTTGGTTCTTAAAGTTCTTCAAGGGGTTCCGTTTGAACCCCTTCATTCTATTGATATCAAATTTCTATCATGGAAAGTTCTGTTTCTGATGGATATTTCCTCGGCTCGAAGAGTCTCTGAGTTATCGGCCTTACATTGTGATTCTCCTTATCTGATCTTTCATTCAGATAAAGTAGTTCTGCGTACAAAACCTGGGTTTTTACCCAAGGTGGTTTCTAACAAGAATATCAATCAAGAGATTGTTGTTCCATCATTGTGTCCTAATCCTTCTTCGAAGAAGGAACGTCTTTTGCATAATCTAGACGTAGTGCGTGCCTTGAAGTTTTACTTACAAGCTACTAAGGATTTTCGTCAAACATCTAACCTGTTTGTTGTTTACTCTGGACAGAGGAGAGGTCAGAAGGCCTCAGCAACCTCTCTTTCTTTTTGGCTTCGGAGTATAATCCATTTAGCCTATGAGACTGCTGGACAGCAGCCCCCTGAAAGGATTACAGCTCATTCTACTAGAGCTGTGGCTTCCACCTGGGCCTTTAAAAATGAGGCTTCTGTTGAACAGATTTGCAAGGCTGTGACTTGGTCTTCGCTTCATACCTTTTCAAAATTTTACAAATTTGATACTTTTGCTTCTTCGGAGGCTGTTTTTGGGAGAAAGGTTCTACAGGCAGTGGTTCCTTCCGTTTAAGTTCCTGCCTTGTCCCTCCCATCATCCGTGTACTTTAGCTTTGGTATTGATATCCCACAAGTAATGGATGATCCGTGGACTGGATACACTTAACAAGAGAAAACATAATTTATGCTTACCTGATAAATTTATTTCTCTTGTAGTGTATCCAGTCCACGGCCCACCCTGTCCTTTTAAGGCAAGTCTAAATTTTAATTAAACTACAGTCACCACTGCACCCTATGGTTTCTCCTTTCTCGGCTTGTTTCGGTCGAATGACTGGATATGGCAGTGAGGGGAGGAGCTATATAGCAGCTCTGCTGTGGGTGATCCTCTTGCAACTTCCTGTTGGGAAGGAGAATATCCCACAAGTAATGGATGATCCGTGGATTGGATACACTACAAGAGAAATACATTTATCAGGTAAGCATAAATTATGGTTTTTTTTAAATACTTTTTATTTGATATTGTTATTATGAGTGCAACTTTACTTTTAAATGTATTTTTGATGTGTTTTGTGACACTTTTTTGAATTGCGTAACAGTTAACCAGAGCTCTGAAGTCAGGTTAATTATTCTAGTGTAAACCACTATTGTGCTCACGTGTTCACATTTACTTTCACCTTATAATTTGGCCTGAACTTAACTTGCGCAAAAACGGCTACAAAAACCCGATAGCACATCACTTGTAATCTAGCCCAAAGTGTTTTATTCTTTGCTGCTGTTAAAAAGATGGTGGGAGTGGAAATCCTCCTACGTGGCTCATAGCACACGTACACAACATGGAGAAGGGAGCGTGATCTTATGCTGAACTTTCTCCAATCCAGGAAGCTCACTCCCAACCACTGTACAATGCATGCTGGGACTTAGAATCCAGAACTGCAGTGGCACAATACCGAGAGGAAAATAACAAAATACAAATTCCAGAATGCTAAGTAACTCCCAAAATACTGTGCTTCTTCCACTTAAATGGAGCTACATTCGGGGGGAAATAAAAGAAAAAAAAAAAAAACAAATGTCTTTTTTTTCCTTCAGTTTGTACTCCAGGGGCCTCCCTTGCCCCCCCCCCCTTGTGGGCGCCCATAAATTCATCAAATCTTATTTTATATGTTACCCATAATGAGCCTTTTATTATATAAATATTATTCAAGTCAAATGCAGCCAGATTCTGTGCTATATTTCAGCTCTGCATGCTTCTGATGTGTAGAATTTAAAGACAGTTTTTTTTTCCCTTATAGGGACCAGAAGGCCAGAAAGGAACTATAGGTCTTCCAGGTCTGGAAGGTCAAAGGGTAAGCACAAATATACTAGACCTATTCATTTTATACAGTTTTGTTTTGCAACATATCACAGATATAAATTATTTTGTTTAAATACAATTTTTTTTTATGTGGCTATTTACATTTTTTTATTCCCTTTGTTTTATTCCTTTTTCTGGCATGCATTTAACTTCTTCAAAAGGGTTAAACTTGTATTTAAATTTTCACTCCTGAAACACATCTATTCTGCTTCACATGAAGATATGGCCAACGATTGGAGCATACACACACATGCTTTCTTCACATGAACTCACTAACTGTATCCTCACCCGAGGTGCCAAAGCTTGTTTGTTATTTGGCTATAAAGCTCTATATATTCAATTCCTATCCAGAGGTTAAACACATAGATAAAGATAGGGAATTGTTTGAAAAAAATGATGGCCAGCTAATCAGACATTTTCAGACACTGGGTGACGTGCAGTGAAGTCGGAGGCTGGTGAGGCACTTTCTATGATATGTCCGACAAGCCCATATATGAACCCAATAGATGTAGCTTAAATATACAATTAATTTAGCAGGTTGCACAAGGGCAATTAGCATTATTTACAACACATGCATACAGATAAGAAACTAATTAAATTCTGATTATATAGGCAAACAGTATTGTCCACATCCCCCTGCAATAAATGATGCCCCCAGCCCCCCAGCAATAAATAATTCCCTCAGCCCCCTGCAATAAAATTATGCCCCCAGCCCCCCTGCAATAAATGATACCCCCAGCAATAAAATGATGCCGCCAGTTCTCCTGCAATAAATTGATGCCCCCAGTCCCCCTGCTTAAAATGATGCCCAAAATCCCAGCCCCCTGTAATAAATTATCCCCAAAGCAATAAATTATTCCCCCAGCCCCCTGCAATAAAATTATGCCCCCAGCCCCCTGCAATAAATGATTCCCCCAGCCATCTACAATAAAATGATGTCCCCAGCCATAAATTATGTCCCCAGCCCCCTGCAATAAATGATGCCCCAGCACCCCTGTAATAAATTATTTTCCCAGCCCCCCAGCAATAAATGATTCCCCCAGCCCCCTGAAATAAAATGATGCCCCCACTAGACTCTCTGATAGGCAACATTTTTAGGATTTTAAGGGCTCGATTTATCAAATCTAAGGCAGACAGGGGCGCATATACACGCCCCTGTCCGTCTCAGCTTGCCTCTGGCGTGGCAAATTTCCCCAGAGGAAATTACCATACCCACTATCGCTATTTTGCACTTGCGTGCAATACTGCCCCCTGCTCGTGCACAGCCAATTACACACGGGCAGGAGCTGTCAATCTCTTCGGTCAGACTAGACCGTGGAGATTGAATTTTGCCACCTTAGATGGCGAAGAGGTTAGGAAAGCAGTGGTCTGATGACTGCTGCTGGTTAAATACAGCAAGCAGGTTCTTGTGAGAACTTGCAGCCATAGGGGCTTTGATAAATCAAGCCCTAGATACCTACTATAATGCATCCAGCTAGGGATCACACAGCATGTGCATTGAGCTGATTATCTCTCCACTCCAACCAGAGCCCACACGGCTGCCCCCCCACCACCCGCCGCTGCCCGTTCTGCTGCCCCAAGAAATGGCCTTGCAAAATGGGGTGACATGACAGCAATAAGAGATTTTTGATTGACATAAGGTGCTGCCGTCTACATCACATTTGCCTAACAAGAAGTTGTGTGTGATATTGCAATAACCACTTAACAATAAATGCTAATTTATGTAGCTGGTTTATAAATTACGTTATTTATTGTCAAGTGGTTATTGCAATATCACACACATCTCCTTGTTAGGCAAACATAATGAAGATGGCAGCACCTTATGTCAATCCAATACCTCTTATTGCTGTCATGTGGCAGACATGTTAAACAAACTATCATAGCTACTAGCTACTACCCAGTATGGTACAGTAGGTAAGGGCAGCAGCTGATCACTGGAAGACAGTTGACTTGAATCCGGGATCAAGATGTCACACGAGGCAGCAGTCTATCCTTTCCGCCAGTACTGTGGTGTCTATGCTGCTCCCTTGCACATGTGCAGGGAGCCAATTAATGCTAGTCACATTCTCCTGGTGCTGTCAATTACCTGGAGAACATGACCATCTCTGATTGGCTCCCTCGCTAGGAGGCATTGTGAGGGCTGTCCCCTATTGGTCCGTATTTAATGCAAATAAAATTTGTCAGCCAGTGGGTGGCGCTTATGCTCTGCTGATGCTATAGAAGCTTGAACCCATGTTGCGCAATGGAGAGAACTAGAAACATACACTGTCTCTCCATTGCATTACATGGGGGGGGGATGTTAATTTTTTTTTTTTACAATTTTGTTTTTAATTTAAATTAAATTTAAATAAACTTTGCCCCCATATGGCAAGGGAGGCCCTGCCTCCTATGACTGCACAGGACTATCTATAAAGCTGAAATATTATAAAAACTTGATAATTTAGCTATTTGTAAAGGTAAGTCAGGTAAATGTAAGCCAAGCTGGTTCAAATTGGTTTTGTCAAAAAAATTAGCCACCTTCATGAAATATTGTTTTACACAAGTTAAATGGAAGGTTACAACTTTGTTGATAAATTGCTATGTGCAGGGTTAAACAAATAGTTATAAAGCAGAATTTGTGTATTAATAAAATGCTTTTAACAAAAGATTGTTGGATTTATGTAAGAGTTGTTTAAATGTAATCTTAAAATAGTAGGAAATATATGTTTGTGCACAACTGATACAGATTAAAGCTCACTGACTTAAAATGAAAATGCCCACTTTTTTAATGACGAAAAGGAAGAAGAATCTACAAGCTTGACCATAAAGAAACATTTAGTTAATTCAGCACACAAATGTACACCCAACAAATCCCTCTTTTAAAAAAAACAACAACAAATCCCTCTTTTAAAAAAAAACAACAACAAATCCCTCTTTTACATTGAAGATTAAAAAATGAGTCAATTGTCTCTTTTATACACATTAGTTTTAATGAAAAAAAATAATCTCAATTTAATTAATTAATACTTAGATTACGAGTTTTGCGTTGCGTCTTTTAACGCTGAAAAAAATTGCGATTTCAGCGTAAAATCAGGAACGCACTATTGGGAGTCGAGTCGGTATAGCTGTACCGCAAGCATTTTAGCCTGTAACGCAACGTCAATCCCGCACTCAAAAAATGACGTTTTTGTATGGGATTTCCATAGCACCGGTATTACAGGTTGTGCGGTATAATAAAATGCTTGTGTTATGCTCTACCAACAAGATCCATACCGCCATCTGAGAGCAGTAGTTATGAATTTTGTGTAACAAAAATGTTTCACAAAACTCATAACTAAAGTGTTACAAAGTACACTAACACCCATAAACTACCTTAACACTTAAACCGCCACCCTCCCGCATCGCAAACACTATATTAAACCTATTAACCCCTAATCTGCCGCCCACCCACATCGTGGCTATTCATTAAAGTTATTAACCCCTAATCTGCTACCCACCCACATCACCAACACTATTTAAATATATTAAACCCTAAACCGCCGCTCCCCGACAGAGCTGCCACTATAATAAAGTTATTAACTCCTATTCCGCCGCTCCCCAACATCAAATCCCAACAAAGTTATTAACTCCTATTCCGCCGCTCCCCGACATCGCCGCCACTAAATTACATTTTTAACCCCTAAACCTCCGGCCTCCCACATCTCTACCACTAAATAAATCTATTAACCCCTAAACTGCCGGCCCCCCCACATTGCAAAACACTAAATTAAACTATTAACAACACCCACCTAACTTTAAATTAAAATTACAATATAACTTAAACTTAAATAAATAAAAACTTACCTTTAAAATAAAAATAAACCTAACATTAAAATATAAATTAACATAACTAATCTAATAAAATAAAAAATACTACCAATTAAAAAATATAAATTACAACTAAATAAAAACAAATCCTATGAAAAATTTTAAAAAATCTAAGTTTACCAAAAATAATTAACACTAAAATTACGAAAAATAAAAAACACTAAGATTACAAACAAAAATAAACAAAATTATCAAAAATAAAAACAATTGCACTTAATTTAATAGCCCTATAAAAATAAAAAGCCCCCCAAAATAAAAACACCCCCTAGCCTACAATAAACTACCAATAGTCCTTAAAAGGGCCTTTTGAAGGGCATTGCCGTAAAGAAATCACCCCTTTTACCTGTAAAAAAATACAAAGTCCCCTCAACAGTAAAACCAACCACCCAACCAACCCCCCAAAATAAAAAAAACTAACTCTAAAAAAAACTTAAGCTACCCATTGCCCCTAAAGTGGCATTTGTATGGGCATTGCCCTTAAAAGGGCATTTAGCTATTTGGCATTGCCTTTAAAAGGGCATTCAGCACTTTTCCAAGTGCCCATCCCTAATCTAAAAAAAAAACCCTAACACTAACCCCAGAAGATCTACTCACAGTTTCTGAAGTCCGGACATCCATCTCCATCCAGGTGGCGAGTTCTTCATCCAGGTGGCTAGGTCTTTATCCATCCCTGGGGCGTCTTCTATCTTCATCCTAGCGGCGCGGAGTGGAGCCATCCTGGAGGCTGATCCCACCCAGCTCAGAGCGTCCCCTTCATACGGTTGCCGCCGTACACTGAAGTTGAATGCAAGGTAGCCGTTTCAAAATGGCGTCCCTTGCATTCCTATTGGCTGATTTGATTCTTCAAATTCAAATCAGCCAATAGGATGAGAGCTACTGAAATCCTATTGACTGTTAAAAACAGCCAATAGGATTTAAGAAGCTCTCATCCTATTGGCTATTTTGAACAGCCAATAGGATTGCAGAAGCTCTCATCAAATTGGCTGATTTTAATTTGAAGAATCAAATCAGCCAATAGGAAGGCAAGGGACGCAATTTTGAAATGGCTACCTAGCATTCAATTTCAGTGTACGTTGATGACCGTATGAAGAGGATGCTCCGCGCAGGATAGGATCAGATTCAAGAATAGCTCCGCTCCGTGCCACCAGGATGGTGATAGAAGACGCCCCGGGGATGGATGAAGACCTCGCTGCCTGGATGAAGATGGATGTCTGGACTTCAGAAACCATGAGTAGATCTTCTGGGGTTAGTGTTAGTTTTTTTTTTTTTAAATGTGGGGTGTTTTTTTTTAGATTAGGCATGGGCACTTGGAAAAGAGCTGAATGCCCTTTTAAGGGCAATGTAAAATAACTAAATGTCCATACAAATGCCCCTTTAGGGGCAATGGATAGGTTAGTTTTTTTTTAGAGTTAGGTTTTTTATTTTGGAAGGACTTTGTATTTTTTTTACAGGTAAAAGAGATGATTTATTTAGGGCAATGCCCTACAAAAGGCCCTTTAAATGGCTATTGGTAGTTGATTGTAGGCTAGGGGGTGTTTTTATTTTGGGGAGATTTTTTATTTTTATAGGGCTATTAGATTTTTGATAATTTTTGTTTATTTTTTTGTAATGTTAGTGTTTTTTATTTTTCGTGATTTTAGTGTTAATTATTTTAGATTTAGGGGTTAATAGTTTAATTTAGTGTTTTGCGATGTGGGGGGCTGGCGGTTTAGGGGTTAATAACTTTATTATAGTGGCGGCGATGTCGGGGAGCGGCGGAATAGGGGTTAATAGCTTTTATTAGTGGTGGCGATGTCGGGAAGCGGCAGATTAGGGGTTAATAACTTTAAATGAGTGATAAACCAAAGCGCCACTGGTAGGCCAGGTCTGACTGATCTGATTGGGAAATGTATGATAAACAATTGATTAAAACTTATATAAGGTTTATTTACGTATAAATTACAAACAACATGGATCCATGTACAATATACAATATTAAAACAAAGATGTCCAATCGCAGTACTTCAATTAAAAATACATCAATTTAAAAATAACAAAGCAAATAATAAAAAAACAGTCAATAGTACAAATGTAATCAGCTGGGATGACAATGAGTGAAACCATGGTAATACACTTAGAATAATTAAGTGTATTTAGACAACCAGTTTAACCCATTGCTATAAGGAAACAAGCGGTTTCACTCATTGTCATCCCAGCTGATTACATTTGTACTATTGACTGTTTTTTTATTATTTGCTTTGTTATTTTTAAATTGATGTATTTTTAATTGAAGTACTGCGATTGGACATCTTTGTTTTAATATTGTATATTGTACATGGATCCATGTTGTTTGTAATTTATATGTAAATAAACCTTATCTAAGTTTTAATCAATTGTTTATCATACATTTCCCGATCAGATCAGTCAGACCTGGCCTACCAGTGGTGCTTTGGTTTATCACTCATTTGCAATTTCACTTTGTAGACACTAGGAGTCTATCCACCAGAGCAAGGGTCTTATTCAGTGGGCGCTAAGTGTAATCTATTAATATTCATGGGTTAATAACTTTATTTAGATGTTGGGGCAACAGATTAGGGGTTAATAACTTTATTTAGGTGTTAGCGATGTCGAGGGTGGCGGATTATGGGTGTTTAGACTTGAGGTTTATGTTAGGGTGTTTAAACATAACTTTTTTTCCCTATTGACATCAATAGGGTTGCGTTACAGAGATTTTTCATTCCGCACTTCAGGTGTTAGTTTTTTTCTAACACTCTCTCCCTACTGATGTCTATGGGGGAAAGTGTGCACGTCAAAGCAGCCCTTGGATTTTGTGTGGTATGGAGCTTAACGCCACCATATCACACACACAAGGGGGCTTTTCAGAAACTTGTAATGGCAGCGCTATGGAGGGGGTAAAATAACGCAACTTTAGTTGCGTTCGTTTCGCACCCTGTTTTGCGCAAAATTCGTAATCTAAGTAAGTGAGAGCAAAGTTTGGCTTTAGATGCTGATTTTCTCTTGATATTTTAATGTATAAAATCACGTACTGCACAAGTTGAAATAAAACTCTTATAAATTGACTGCTGGTAATGGGGCATAGATTATTTTATTGAGATTTCATCTGCTTTTGGCACTCGGATAATGGACGCTATTACAGGATGCATTAAAATATTTCTAATGAGGGTTTTTAACACAAATAGGTGTAATCTTGTTCCATCTGTGTGTATTTGGATACTGGCAATATTGTATATGGTATTTATCACACAAAGTGATCCAATTAACTTGGTAATACAGCCTGTAGTTTATTGCAGATTCTTTTTTTTCTAAAGTTTTTGAAGTTTAAATCTGTAATAAAAATATTCATTTTCAGTCTCACAGCTGTTTAACAGCTTTCAATAAAAAAAATAATATTCATTTGATATATAATATAAAAGCAATTGAAAGGGTACTAATACTTAATTCAAAGGTTTTTTTTTTAATAGCTTTATTTTACACTGCAAATATTAAACACTAAATACATTTTATAAGCATAGAATAGAAGTTATTCCCTTTACAAACTGGGGTTTGAATCCCAAAAGAAATTGGGATTCCAAGGTTGCACTTGTCTAGCACTTCTGTACCCCTTACTATGTATAAAGCACCTAAATGGGCTGAAAACAACTAAGGGTAGAGGTTTTTATTAAAACATAACTTTTATTCCCTGTCTGCCTATAGTCAGGAAATCTCTAGTCCACTATATCTCAGTGCTGACCTGTTTAAACACAAGCAGCAACTCAGATACCTGCAGTGTAACTTAGGTTTCATAATGACAGCACTCATAATAAGAGGGAGGTGCATGAAATGTATTTAGTGTTTAGTGTCCCTTAAAGAAGTTTGATTAAAAGAAAAACAAGAAAGAAAAATAAAAACAAAAAAAAAAAGCAGGAATGTTAATTTGATTCCCAATATTAAAGTGGCTAAACAGATAACTTAAAAGGCATAATAATCCACTTTGTATACCCTACATTTAATTGGCTTTATTTTACTTTACATAGAGTTTACCATAATAATTGTAAGTTAGCTGTTAACAGAATTATTATAGGGACATTACTTAAGATTCTTTATATGTAATCAAAGACTTCAAGACTATTCTGATCCTTCTCTCGATAGGCGTACCACAAGGATCTGTATTGGATCCCCTGTTTTTTCCCCTTCCTTTCTATACATCCTTGGATTCTTTTGGGTTCCAGTACCACTTATATGCTGATGATACACAAATGTAGCTTTCCTCTCCTGATATCTCTAATCCTTTTTACTCAGCCAGACTACCAAATGTCTCTTTTCCATTTCCTCTTGAATGTCTTTGCACAACCTTAAACCCAATTTGTTAAGACAGAGCTGCTCCCCCCCCTCTCCTAGACATCCCATACCTAACATTTCTCTTACTGTAGATGACTCTATTTTTAACACCTCATCCCAGGTTCTCTATCTTGGTGTTGCACTTGACTCTAAACTCACATTCACTTTAAGGGGCATATCTATCAAGTTCCATATGGAACTTAAAGCCCTGTGTTTCTGGTGAGCCTTCAGGCTTGCCAGAAACACCAGTTATGGAGCAGCGGTTTAAAGACCGCTGCTCCATAACTTGTCCGCCTGCTCTGAGGAGGTGGACAGACATAGCCGCAATTCAACCCGAATACGATCGGGTTGATTGACACCCCCTGCTAGCGGCCAGTTAGCCTCAAATCTGCAGGGGGCGGCGTCGCACCAGCAGTTCACAAGAGCTGCTGGTGCAATGCTGAATGCGGAGAGCATGCTCTCCGCATTCAGTGAGGTCTGTAGGACATGATTCGCAGTGTCGGATCATGTCCGACAGGCCTTTCATAAATAGGCCCCTAAATATATAAACACTTCTCAAATCCTGCCATGCACACCTATGCAACATTTAAAGAATTTGCCCATTCTTACTCAAAAACGTCAAATAAACTAATCCATTCCCTCAATTTATCTTGTATTGACTACTGTAACCTACTCCTAAATGGTCTTCACAGACATTGCTTCTCCCCCCATAAAATCTATCATGAATGCTTCAGCTAGACTCATCCACCATCTACATCAACTTTTCCGCTCTGACAGTCCCAACACTGCCTCCCCATATACTGTAGAATATAACTCCAAACATTAACCCTAGCCTATAAAGCACTCAATAGCCTCACTAAAACAATAGTCTGCTCATCTCCAAATATTCCACACCAACTCTCTTTGATCCCCCTCTGGCCTACATCTCTCTACTACTATAATTTCACTCTCTCACCTCCAAGACTTCTCATGGGCTGCTCCTGTCCTTTGGAACACTCTATCCGCTCCATCAGACTGTCTCCAACCTTGTATAGTTTTAGGCACTCTTTATAAACCCAACTTTTTCTAGAAGCTTACTATTTCTCCTAGCAACAAAAAAATATTGAACTGACTTGACTCGCTATTGCAACTACAATACATATGGCAAGCTACCCCAAGCTGTAAGCTCTTCAGAGCAAGGTCGTTCTCTTCCTGTACTAACTTGTTTTGTATAGTCTTTTATGTATTTGTATCTTACCACCAATCTTTGTCATTGTATACACCTACCTTTGTACCCAGCGCTACTGAACTTTGAGTCGCTATACAAATAAGTGATAATAATAAAAACAATTAAATGATTGTACTATGTGCTCCACTTGTAATCTGATCCTCAATTCACAGTGCTTGCAGCAGTGTGAATAGACCCTGTTGGTCTGGGTAACCTGATTAATTATTTCAATTGTTGCCAGTAACAATATAAAAATTGTTATCTGTGGATACATTTATTTCTAAATCTCAAAAATTGTAAACTTTAATATTTATTTTTTCCCTTTTATCCTAAAGGGATTGAAAGGAGAGGCCGGCCCCCCAGGAGCTGATGGTCCACTAGGACCAGTGGTGAGTAGATAATGTATCAGCTGACCAGAATATTGTTACATTGTTGGAATATTTTGTAGCACACAATTATGGACAAAAAAAACATACAATGGAATAGAAGTTACCGTTAATTAAAATAATAATGTTGTAAGTTTGATCAGTTTATCAGCCAACTGCAGAACCTGTTCAGATTTCAGGGTTGTTGGTTATTATATCAGAATGGCCCAACCAGTCTCTTGTGTAGCACATTGCAGGGTCGTGGTTCTGGATTCTACATGATACACTCTAGGCTCTCTGGGTTAATAGAAAAAACACTATTTCCAGCGGTAAATTATAGAACTCATAATAAATTTGAAAGTACAACATTTTTATAAACTATTAGAGATGTGCTTGGATAAAACATTTGTTTCAGACTAATAATTTTTTCCAAATGTTTTTAAAAATATACGGCTAGATTACAAGTTTTGCTCTTTTTCACCACTGCTGGTATTACGAGTCTTGCAGGTTTAGCTGCACCGCACACTTTTTTGGCCATAACGCAACATAACTACCGCAGCTTTCAAAAATTCCTTTTTCAATGGGACTTCCATAGCGCCGGTATTACGAGTTTGCCTGTCTGACCAAAAAGTGAGCGGTACAGCCAATACCGTCAAGATCCGTACCGTAAACTGTAAGTCAGTAGTTATGAGTTTTACGCTACAAAGCTGTACCATAAAACTCATAACTAAAGTGTTAAAAAGTACACTAACACCCATAAACTACCTATTAACCCCTAAACCGAGGCCCTCCCACATCGCAAACACTAATTTTTTTTATTAACCCCTATTCCGCCGTACTCCCGCATCGCAAACACTAGTTAAATATTATTAACTCCTAATCTGCTGTCCCTAACATTGCCGCAACCTACATTACTGTTATTAACCCCTAATTTGCTGCTCCCAAAATCGCTGCCACTATACTAAAGTTATTAACCCCTAAACCTAACCCTAAGTCTAACCCTAATCTTAACACCCACTAACTTTAATATAATTAAAATAAATCTAAATAAAAATTACAATAAATACCTAAATAATTCCTATTTAAAACTAAATACTTGTCTGTAAAATAAACCCTAAGCTAGCTGTAATATAACTAATAGTTACATTGTATCTAGCTTAGGTTTTATTTTTATTATACAGCTAAGTTTGTATTTATTTTAACTAGGTAGACTAGTTAGTAAATAGTTATTAACTATTTAATAACTACCTAGTTAAAATAAATACAAATTGACCTGTAAAATAAAACCTAACCTAAGTTACACTAACATCTAACCTTACACTACAATTAAATAAATTACATTAATTAAATACAATTAACTAAATTACAAAAAAACAAACCCTAAATTACACAAAATAAAAAAGAAATGATCAAATATTTAAACTAATTACACCTAATCTAATAGCCCTATCAAAATAAAAAAAGCCCCCCAAAAAAACAAAAAAAACAAGCCTAAACTAAACTACCAATAGCCCTTAAAAGGGCCTTTTGTGGGGCATTGCCCCAAAGAAATCAGCTCTTTTACCTGTAAAAAAAAAATACAAACAACCCCTCAACAGTAAAAACCACCACCCACACAACCAAACCCCCCAAATAAAATCCTATCTAAAAAAACCTAAGCTCCCCATTGCCCTGAAAAGGGCATTTGGATGGGCATTGCCCTTAAAAGGGCATTTAGCTCTTTTTCAACCCAAACCCTAAGCTAAAAATAAAACCCACCCATTAAACCCTTAAAAAAACACTAACCCCCGAAGATCCACTTACAGTTTTTGAAGACCCGACATCCATACTCAACGAAGAGGAAGAAGTCCTCAGCGAAGCCGGCAGAAATCTTCATCCAAGCCGGCAAAAGTCTTCATCCAGATGGCATCTTCTATCTTCATCCATCCGGCGTGGAGCGGCTCCATCTTCAAGACATCCGGCGCGGAGCATCCTCCTCTTCTGACGGCTAACAAAGAATGAAGGTTCCTTTAAGGGACGTCATCCAAGATTGCGTCCCTTGAATTCTGATTGGCTTATAGAATTCTACCAGCCAATAGGAATTAAAGGTGAAAAATTCCTATTGGCTGATGCAATCAGCCAATAGGATTGAGCTCGCATTCTATTGACTGTTCCAATCAGCCAATAGAATGCAAGCTCAATCCTATTGCATTCTTATGAAATTTGTTCAACCTGATTTTTTAAAAAGGTTATATGTTCTGTGTTATAAATCATTATTGTGTTAAGTTAAGCATTTGTCTAAGTGATCAAAATCTAGTTACAATTAACTCTCTGGCACAAAAAGATTTTAATAGAGACCACAAGTAAAACTAGTTTTTTTCCCCAGAAAATGACCAGTTTCAAATTAAACAAATGCAACTCACTAATACAGTGTTTGAATACAATCCTTTAGAAACGTTTATCCACTGTTTTTTTTTTTGTTTTTTTGTTTTTTTACAAAACTCCGCAGTACAGCCTTTGGCAGATTTTAGTAGATAAATGATTTCATAAGATTTTCTAAGGCATTGTAATTGACCCCACAGTGTCTGATTGTTTAATACATTACAGGAGTTAATATTAATCCCTTTGTAGAATGTGCATAACGATGACATTAGCAATTTACAAGTGTAAAAACTTTTTGCATCCTAAACACAGGCAGTTACAGAAACAAAATGAGTACATTTGCTCATTCATTGGTGCGTTTATTAATTTTATCTTCGAGAGGGGAGCAAAGATATTAGAGCTATTTTGTGTTGACAAAGTGCAATTAAATAGTGCTTTTATTTTTTGCGCTTATAAATATTTTTTTATAATTTGAGCGATAATCTAGGACACATCTACATGTCGGATAACATAGGTGCACTAAATCCCTCATAGAATAGAGTTCTTTGGAGGTTCATAGCAAAACTCGTAACGAATAACAATTGAGCACTGTCTATAAATACATATATACACATATAAATACATAAATACATATGTACACACATATAAACATATATACACACATAACTATACATCTTTATTTTATATATGTGTTGGAATAAAACAGAATATAAATAAAAATAAATATAATATTGTATTTAATAATACACAAAAAGGGCAGCAGGTAATAATTAGTCCTGTGTGTCTCCAAAACCAAGTTTGTCCCTATAACAGTGATACTTATGCAAGAAGGGCCAGTCATATATGTACACTAAGGACATCATCTGATCTTGTTTTATCATAACTCTAATTTTATTGCCTATTAAATACTGTACAATTTCTTACCAACATGAATTCCATAGCATTCAATCGCATTCTTACTTCATGATAGTCATTGAGCACCATCTAGTGTCAAGAAATGAGATTACAATAAAACTGAAATTTAATTGTTCAACTCTCTGACTAAATGAAGCCCAAATTCAATTGACACTAGGCCAAATTAGCCTTTGTCATAAATTTGCCATTAAATCTCGTTCAATCTGCACATAGCCTTATCAGCTTCATGCATAACAATATATACAGTATTGGTGAGAGAATGATTGTGAAAGTTTTAATAGATCATATAAAGGTATTTTTTAAAACAAACATTTTATTTTGTATAACAAATACGGCAACTAATTATTAATTATGTAGCAATAACAGATATATAGTACTCCTGTGCATACACACAGAATATTATATGTAAACACAAGAATGCTGAAAGCAACTAAAATTAATTTTTATTTAGTCCATATGGTGTAATTTATTAAGCTTAAAACAATTTGCTTTCTAATTGAAAAACATTCACAGCTGAGTAGTTGGGAGTTCATTTATTCCTGTCACTAATATGCAGACAGAGCACGGCATTTAACCCCTTGAAGTGTTTTAATTGGTCTAATACCAGTAACCCACACAGTGATTAGCAAATGTATTACCAGTTGCCTACACAGTGCAGTGATTCACCCTGTACAATGTAAATAACCCAATACAGTGAAGTGATTAACTCATTTATTACCCATTTATTACACACACACACACACACACATATATATATATATATATATATATATATATATATATATATATATACAAAATGTTACTTTATTTAACACCCATATTGCAAGAAACACAGTGCAATGATTTAACTTCTCGTTGCCAAAAACACACAAACTGCAAAGATTTAAACCCAGTTATTGCCCCGTAAGTACACGGCAGTGATTGAATGCCAATATATCATACAATGCAATCATTTTAACAGTAGCCAGTAGCAGAGGCAGTGCACGGATTTTACTGTATATTTCACTTAATACACACAAAAGTCCTGTAACACGCCCTTTTTTTAAGGCATTCTTATAAAGTCCCCTGATGTATAAATACTAGCAATAATCTCCTCACCCAATGAAACACTTCCTATTTGGAAGCAAAAAAATCCTGAATGTGGCAGCCACCAGTGGCATTTGTCTACCTTCTCTTCCAGATTTCTTCTTGTGAAAGTGCAACACACTTAGATCTGTGAAAATCCAGATCTTAGTATGTTGCAATTTCAGAAGAAGAAATCCAGCTAGAAAATAGCAGAATGCCATTAGTGACTGCCATATTCGTCATTTGTTTGCTTTTACCCAATCTGTGAACCCCCAGATGCATTAACCCCTTCCTACTCTAAATACCATAACTCTATACCTGTCAAATCCTTTCTATGCAAGTAAACCCTAACTGCACCCCAAAACAATGTCTAAACACAATAACTTCCTAAATGCTACACCCCCTATACCTAGTTTATGGCACCCTTTGGTGCCCTTTCAACCCACCAACTGTCCACATGAAAAAATCAACCCAATGAAGTGTTCACAATAAAACCCACAAATGACAAATTCAACAACTATTAATAACCAATAACCAAACAAATCATGATAGTTTTCCCTTATTGTCCACAATAATACCACTAAAGACTCCATAACCTAGAATAGGGATATGAGGATGAATGAAATTCCTACCATTTAACTCCTACCATTTCTTACTTTATTTTTAAAGGGATTTTGTATTGGGTTGCTGCCCTCATGTTTATGAACCCTTATGCTACGAAGCACTTCATGTAAAACACACACACACAGACACTCCCACACAATAAATTAGTTTTCAATGGAAACAAAATATATTTCTTCCTTCTCTGCAATGTATATATATATTTACTTACTATGTCTCATTTTTTTGGCAGGGCCCACCTGGACTACCTGGAGTTACTGGACTCCCTGGATCTACTGGTCTTCAAGTATGCAGCTGACTTTTTATTCTACTTTAATGCTTTGATAGATTAATAATTAAGTGCCCATGAACGTACCAATTGACGTGGCAAAGTAAATTTTTTATATCTATAAATGATCCTCTTACCTACGGATGATAGAACATTTTTGTGTACAATGCCCCTTTAAGATTAACAATACTCTGACGCGTGTGCAGCATAAAGTGCTACTCTTGGCATTTACTAGATGAGTAGTGTAGAATTGACTAAGATAGTTTAAAAAGACTGTCACTCATGAGTGGTAATGTTTTCTACACTCTAAGCTTTAGTTTCACAAGTTATAGAACCATTTTTATCCATCAATGAGTAAAAATAAAATTGATTTTCTCTGATATCCGCCTACTCCTTTGTTAAGTATTCATACAAAAGATCATACATCATATCTATGTGCAATGTGTGTGGGCACAAACAGGCGCATGCTATGAATCAATGACTCAGTTCCCTTAGGTAGGGTTAGACCTTTGAAATAATGAAGCACAAAGGGTTGTGTGAGTCATGGGAAAGATATAAACATTATGTGTAAAATTCATTTGCTTGTGTTTCAATACTTGTAATCTGCTTTCTTTTGCAGGGATTGCCAGGGGAATTAGGCTTTCCAGGTAAACCTGGAAAAATTGGATTGCCTGTAAGTATTTAAATAAACCACAGTTTAATTAAAAAAAAAATGTTATCTCTTTTATTATATATTAAAATATATTATCCTGTATAACTGTACAATCATATTGTACTATATATTAAAGGGACAGTAAAGTAAAAATTAAAGGGACAGTCTAGTCAAAATTAAACTTTCATGATTCAGATAGAGCATGTAATTTTAAACAACTTTCCAGTTTACTTTTATCATCAAATTTGCTTTGTTCTCTTGATATTATTAGTTGAAAGCTAAACCTAGGCAGGCTCATATGCTAATTTTTAAGCCCTTAAAGGCTGCCTTTTATCTGACTGCATTTGACAGTTTTTCACAGCTAGAGGGCATTAGTTCATGTGTGCCATATAGATAACATTGTGCTCACGCCATTTGGAGTTACTTATGAGAGGGCACTGATTGGCTAAAATGCAAGTCTGTCAAAACATCTGAGATAAGGAGGCAGTCTGCAGATGCTTAGATACAAGGTAATCACAGAGGTAAAAAGTATATTAATATGACAGTGTTGGTTGTGCAAAACCGGGGAATGTGTAATAAAGGGATTATCTATCTTTTTGAACAATAAAAATTCTGGAGTAGACTGTCCCTTTAACCTGCTCCTGACCACAATCTAAATTATATAGGTACCAGTGTACCTGTAAACGTAAATGATCCAGATAGAGCATATAGTTTTAAACAATGTTCCCATTTACTTGTATTATCAAATAAACATTGTATTCTTGGTATCCTTTGTTGTATAGCATACCAAGGTAGGCTTAAAAGCACTAAGTGCACTACCCAAAGCTAGCTGCTGATTGCTGGCTTTATATATGTATATAGTCATTGGCTCATGTGATATGTTCAGCCAGCTCCCAGTACTGCATTACTGCTCATTCAACAAAGGATACTAGGAGAATTAAGCAAATTAGATAATAGAAGTAAAGTAGAAGATCCTTTCAAATCCCAGGCTCTATCTGAATGACCCTTTAATGTGTATTTTAATGATTTTCTAGATAAATAGACTGATAGATAGATACCGTAGATAGATAGATATCAGATAAAACTCTGTACTCCATACCTATTGTAGTTTCAACATATGGTATCACAACCAAATTCCATTTATATACTAGTAGTCCTAAAGCCCGTCTGCATGGGCCATTTTTTGCAGTACAGCGGTTCCACCCCTTGCTCTCTCTCTATCCCCCTTCTATTTTGCTCTTTCTGCCCCCTCTTTTGCTCTCTCTCTCTCTCTCTCTCCCCCTCTCTTCTGCTCTCTCTCTCCCCCTCTCTCTATTTTGCTCTCTCTCTCCCTTCTCTTTTGCTCTCTCTCCCTCTCTCTTTTGCTCTCTCTCCCCCTCTCTTTTGCTCTCTCTCTCCCCCTCTCTTTTGCTCTCTCTCCCCCTCTCTTTTGCTGTCTCTCTCCCTCTCTTTTGCTCTCTCTATCCCCCCTCTTTTGCTCTCTCCCCTTTTTTTTTCTATCTCCCCCCTCTGTTTTGCTGTCTCTCTCCCCCTCTTTTGCTCTCTCTCCTCTTTCTTTTGATCTCTTTCCCCTCTCTTTTGTTGTTTCTCTCCCTCTCTTTTGCTCTCTCTCTCCCTCTCTTTTGCTCTATCTCTCCCCCTCTTTAACTCTCTCTCCCCCCTTTTTTTGCTCTCTCCCCCTCTCTTTTGCTTTAACTCTCCCTCTCTTTTGCTTTCTCTATCCCCCCTCTTTTGCTCTCTCTATCCCCCCTCTTTTGCTCTCTCTCTCCCCCTCTCTTTTGCTCTCTCTCCCCCCTCTCTTTTGCTCTCTCTATCCCTCCTCTTTTGCTCTCTCCCCCCTCTTTTGCTCTCTCTCTCTCCCTCTCTTTTGCTCTCTCTCCCCCCCCTCTTTTGCTCTCTCTCCCATTTCTTTTGCTCTCTTTCCCCCCTCTCTTTTGCTTTCTCTATCTCCCCTCTTTTGCTCTCACTCTCCCCCTCTCTTTTGCTCTCTCTCCCCCTCTCTTTTGCTGTCTCTCTCCCTCTCTTTTGCTCTCTCTATCCCCCCTCTTTTGCTCTCTCTCTCTCCTCTTTTTTTCTATCTCCCCCCTCTGTTTTGCTGTCTCTCTCCCCTCTTTTGCTTTATTTCCTCTTTCTTTTGATCTCTTTCCCCTCTCTTTTGTTGTTTCTCTCCCACTCTTTTGCTGTCTCTCTCCCCCTCTCTTTGCTCTCTCTCCCCCCTCTCTTTTGCTCTCTCTCCCCCTCTTTAACTCTCTCCCCCCTTTCTTTTGCTCTCTCTATCCCCCCTCTTTTGCTATCTTTATCCCCCCTCTTTTGCTCTCTCTCTCCCCCTCTCTTTTGCTCTCTCTCCCCCTCTCTTTTGCTGTCTCTCTCCCTCTCTTTTGCTCTCTCTCCCCCCTCTTTTGCTCTCTCCCCCTTTCTTTTGCTCTTTCACCCCTCTCTTTTGCTGTTTCTCTTCCTCTCTTTTGCTGTCTCTCTCCCCTTCTCTTTTGCTCTCTCTCCCCTCTCTTTTGCTCTTTCTCTTTCCCCCTCTCTTTTGCACTCTTTCTCTCTCTCCCCTCTCTTTTGTGCTCTCCCCCCTGTCTTTTGCTCTCTCTCTCCCCCTGTCTTTTGCTCTCTCTCTCCCCCTCTCTTTGCTCTCTCTCCCCTCTATTTTGCTCTCTCTCTCTCCCCCTAATCTCCCCCCTCTCTTCCCCCTCTCTTTTGCGCTCTCCCCCTCTCTTTTGCTTTCTCTCCCCCCTTTCTCCCCCTCTCTTTTGCTGTCTCTCTCCCTCTCTTTTGCTCTCTATATCTCCCCTCTTTTGCTCTCTCAATCTCCCCTTTCTTTTGCTCTCCCTCCCCCCTCTCTTTTGCTGTCTCCCTCCCTCTCTTTTGAACTCTCTATCCCTCCTCTTTTGCTCTCTCTATCCCCCCTCTTTTGAGCTCTTTCTCTATCCCCCTCTTTTGAGCTCTTTCTTTCACGGCCGCACGGCTCCGTCCACATCACACCCGACCACGTCATGCCCGACCTTGTCCGCCCACGTAACGTCCATTCCTGCCCCCTGTCACGCCAGGTCGGCCCCAGATGCCAGGAGGTTAGTCTGCTGAAGGCCAGGTGTGTTTGTTCTCGCGCATGACAGCTTCGGACAAACACACTTGGCCATTTATATTATAGGATACTGTATTAACATCAGCTGTTCACTGGTAAGCATAACTTCCCTCAATCGTAGGTCCATTAATGCCATCTAGTGGACATTTTCCAATTCTCAGTTTGCTCACTTCTTCATTAAATGGTCATTTAACACTAAATACAATTTATAAGCACAATACTGAGGTTATTCCCTGCCTGCCTCCCTCTGGTCATGAGTGCTGCTCTGTTGAACTCTAGCTTTCACTGTATTCCAGTGCTGACATGTTTGCATATGTGCAGCAACTCTCCTTCGCATACTTGCAGTGAAACCTAGATTTCAGAGTGTGTCATCCATTATTAGAGGAAGGTGCATACATTTTATTTAGGGCTATATTACAAGTGGCGCGTGTATTATAAGTTGAAAGTAAATGTGGCCGAATGAGCACAAACTAATTTTGTGGTCGTCAGGCTTGTGCGACTGCAGACACTTTATTTTAATGTACAGCCCCAATATCAAAAAAACTGGGACAGCGTGGAAAATGCAAAAAAAAAACAAACAAAAAAATTCAATTGAAAATTCAATTCACCCTGTACTATATTGAAAACACATTCACCTAGATTACGAGTTTTGCGTTATAGTCTATGCGGTGCTAACGAGCAGTTTATGTTCACAGCTCACTTACAGACACCGCTGGTATTACGGGTTTTTAAAAAACCCGGCGTTAACCGCAAAAAAGTGATCATAGAGCAAAATTTTGCTCCACATCTCACCTCAATACCAGCGCTGCTTACGTTAGCGGTGAGCTGGCTGAACGTGCTCGTGCACGATTTCCCCATAGGAATCAACGGGGAAAGCCGGCTGAAAAAAAGCAGCGTTTAGCTCCTAACTTAGCCCCATTGATTCCTATGGGGAAAATACATTTATGTCTACACCTAACACCCTAACATGAACCCCGAGTCTAAATACCCCTATTCTTACACTTATTAACCCCTAATCTGCCGTCCCTGACATCTCCAACACCTACATTATATTATTAACCCCTAATCTGCCGCTTCGGACACCACCGCCACCTACATTATACTTTTGAACCCCTAATCTGCTGCCCCCAACATCGTCGCCACCTACATTATATTTATTAACCCCTAATCTGCCGTCCCCAATGTTGCCGCCACCTACCTACACTTCTTAACCCCTAATCTGCCGCCCCAACTTCGCCGCCACTATATTAAAGTTATTAACCCCTAAATCTAAGTCTAACCCTAACCCTGTTTGGGATGTGGGAGGGCCTCGGTTTAGGGGTTAATAGGTAGTTTATGGGTGTTAGTGTACTTTTTAGCACTTTAGTTAAGAGTTTCATGCTACGGTGTTGTAGTGTAAAACTCTTAACTACTGACTTTTAAATGCAGTACCAGTCTTGACAGGAGAGGGTCTACCGCTCACTTTTTGGCAGACTTGTAATACCGTCGCTATGCAAGTCCCATTGAAAAAAATAGGATACGCAATTGACGTAAGTGGATTTGCGGTATTTCCAAGTCTGGCCAAAAAAGTGAGCGGTACACCTGTACCTTCAAGACTCATAATACCAGCGGGCGTTAAAAAGCAGCATTGGGACCGAACAACACTGATTTTTAAGCCTAACGCACAACTCGTAATCTAGCCGATTATTAACACATTATTTATTTGTTTTAGTTTGTGATTGGTGCAGACACCAATCGACAGCTAGCTCCCACTAGTGTAGGAGATGTGTATATTCATTATCATTATCAACAATGGATAGTAAGAGAACAAAGCACATCTGAAAATAGAATTGACTTTAAAAGTATCTTAAAATGACATACTCTTTCTGATTCTTGTAAGCTTCATTTTGTCTTTCCTATCCCTTAAGGAAAACATATTTTATATTTTAAAACAATTGTGTTTTGTACCTTATTTGTAAAATAAAAATAAACAGAAGAACAAAGCTATTTATTAAAATGTAAAATGAGAATTCATGACAAAAATAATATTACAAAAATAGCGTGCAAAGACCCATGATGTGACAGTGTAAACAGGCAGAGTTGGGTTTTCAGAGTTGGGTTTGCTGTAGAATTTGAAAATTCTGTAAAAAGCTACAGGAAAAGTGTTTTATTAGTAATTGAGATCATAGGCATTTTTTGGCCTAGGCCAAATAGGTTTGTGCCTAGATCAGTAGGATATAGGGGCAGCAAATTTGGAGCGTTAGTTTTTATGGGATGATGTTTTTCTAATCTTATATTTATTTTATTTAATTACAAATCAGTGATCCCTGGCTGTCTAGGGAGATGCATGGCTTTTGCATCCAACATTGGTTTTCCAGTTTTGAGAACTACATGAGCAGACCTACCAGCTGTCTGGGATAATGCGGGATTGTTTTGTGGGAGATCTGCCTCCTGTCCCTCCCATAGCTTCCCCAGCCAGAGCAATGTAAAACAAATGGTACACAGGTGGATAACTCCTTCATCCAAATCTTGCCTTTTCAGATCCACTTGGCAAAAATTTTAGTTGTAAACTGTGAAAGAATCCAACAACAAAAAAAAGGCATAAGGGTTTTTTACCACCCGGTTTATATCCTCCACATCATAAACAGTCAGAGAGACAAAAACAATCTGTCCAAGAGGGGAAAAAAGTTAAAAAGTAAAAATATTTATTATTTCAACATTAAAGCCAAAACTGAACACTTTGGTCACATACACATAGTCCTCTGATGCTTTTGGTCTACTACACACCTGGCCCTTACCACTACACACCCACTGCAGTCCAGGAACAACCTTCCTGTTGCTGTCCCACCCACAAATCACCAGTGGGCCTCCTAAAAGTGCCCCCCAATATAATTTCACTGTCCAAGTATTCTTGATTTCCCTTACAATTTTTTCTTACTACAATTAATTGAATTTATTTCAGTTTATTAACTACTCTTTCTGTAAGATTTATCAAATGCAGAAATGTAGTATTTAATTCTCCTATTTTTATTTTAGTAAGAGGCAGCCTGTGGGGCGTATGTATCAAGCTATAAATGGAGCTTGATGCCCCGTGTTTCTGGCGAGCCTGCAACTGCGACGGGCCCCAGAGTTTGGGGGCCCAGCTTAAAAATAAATCAAAATAAATGTTTCCATTAAAAAACGTTTGACCTGCCACTGCCTGCACTGATATCATGTGAGTGTGACATGATGCTTCACTAGTGTCTCTGTCTACAGGGGTTAGTGTTTCTGTTTTACCCATTGGTGTTTATGTGTGTGTGTGTGTGTGTATGTGACTGTGTGTGTATTTATGCATGTATGTGTGTGTGTGTGTGTGTGTGTGTGTGTGTGTGTATGTATGACTGTGTGTGTATTTATGCATGTGTATGTGACTGTGTGTGTATTTATGTATGAATGTGTGCATGTATGTATGTATGACTGTGTGTGTATTTATGCATGTGTGTGTGTTTATGTGACTGTGTGTGTATTTATGTATGTATGTGACTGTGTGTGTATTTATGTATGTATGTGTGTATGTATGTATGTATGACTGTTTGTGTATTTATGCATGTGTGTGTGTGTGTGTGTGTGTGTGTATGTGACTGTGTGTGTATTTATGTATGTATGTGACTGTGTGTGTATTTATGTATGTATGTGACTGTGTGTGTATTTATGTATGTATGTGACTGTGTGTGTATTTATGTATGTATGTGACTGTGTGTGTATTTATGTATGTATGTGACTGTGTGTGTGTGTGTATGTGACTGTGTGTGTATTTATGTATGTATGTGACTGTGTGTGTATTTATGTATGTATGTGACTGTGTGTGTATTTATGCATGTATGTGTGTGTGTGTATTTTTGTGGAACCAGCAAATTACAGACCTTGTTACTACAGCATGGGGGTGGGGGTTAAACAGTGTCACTATACAGTACCACTATATACAGTACCACTATATACAGTACGGGGGGGCTGTACCATGTCATTGACTACTGTGGTCACTTTTTAAAGTACTGGGGCAGGTAGTGACAGGCCAGCCATCTCACCGACAGATTACAGACTGTGTCACTAACTCACTATATACAGTACTGGTGGGTTAAACAGTGTCACTATATACAGTAATAGGGGGTCAGACTATCTCACAGACTGTAAGCACATTTTGCAGACATGTAATCTGATTCACATTTTGTTTCTGTGTTAAATGTTAAAAAAAAAAGATATATATCAAACTCACATTTTATTTTGGGTGGTGGGGGGCACTTCTTAGATTCTTGCCCTGTGATTTCTAGTTACGCCTGTGCATTTTAAGATTATGCAAATCTACTGTATTTACTTGTCCTTTAAGGTGCATCAAAAATAAATTACCCTAAGCACATTTTTTTCAGTGGCCACTTGTGTAGCAGGAGAGTGTTGTTTATAATGTACAAATTAGTTGCCCATAATTCTAAATATGATGGTCTATTGGAATCAGAACAATGAATAAAGTAGACTTGGATATAAAGAGCATCCATATAGAAATCTGCAAGTACAACTGCAACACATAGGAGATTTGATTGTTAAACAGGTTATGTAATTGTAATAGGACTTTCTAGAGACTGGTCCTGGGAATTCAACTAAACCTCAATCAATATAGAAACAGTATACAGAAATTTTAAGATGGTAAAAAACAATAGTCTGATACAGAAATGAGCTAAGAACTAATACTCTCCTTAATTTAAGACCGCTGCCTTCTTTCAGTCTCTCCCCAGGGACTGTGATAGTTACAGAGATTCAAAGGTAGATGGCGCTGGTCTTGGTATTGCACTAAGGATATGTAGATATCTTCTAATTTTCTGATTGGAGACAGACTTGTTGTGTATATAAACACCAATTAATAAGGGTGCAGTATACTCACTCCATAAGATGTATGATGTCTGCTCATCTATAGATGACCCCACAGTTAGTTGGAACCAAGGATAAACTCCAATAATATCGACCCAAAATGCTAAAGGCAAGGAAAAGTTCCAATGAGGTGTGCATAAAATTACTTGAAAATACAAGTAGCAACTTACTCCATCAAATCTGGAATTCCGGCAATGTCACAGCAAAGAAGCAATTAATTACTCCAAAGATGATAAAAAAAAGTATTTTAATGGCTCAACACGTTTCAACGTATACAAACATATTTTTCAAGAGCAAATTTAAAACAAATAAAGACAGTTGAAAAGTTGAATCAATGTATGCAGATTTCATAAAGACTCAGTTTATGCAGAATTCATAAAGACTCAGGTTATGCAGAATTCATAAAGACTCAGGTTATGCAGAATTCATAAAGACTGGTTATGCAGAATTCATAAATATTCAGTTTACGCAGAATTCATAAAGACTGGTTATGCAGAATTCATAAATATTCAGTTTATGCAGAATTCATAAAACCTTAGGTTAAGCAGAATTCATAAAGACTCAGGTTACACAATTCATATCAACTCAGGTTATGCAGAATTCCTAAAGACTCAGGTTATGCAGAATTCCTAAAGACTCAGGTTATGCAGAATTAATAAAGACTCAGGTAATGCAGAAATCATAAAGATTCAGTTTATGCAGAATTCATAAAGATTCAGTTTATGCAGAATTCCTAAAGACTCAGGTTATGCAGAATTAATAAAGACTCAGGTAATGCAGAAATCATAAAGATTCAGTTTATGCAGAATTCATAAAGATTCAGTTTATGCAGAATTCATAAAGACTCAGGTTATGCAGAATTCATAAAGATCAGTTTATGCAGAATTTATAAAGACTCAGGTTATGCAAAATTCATAAAGACTCAGTTTATGCAGAATTTATAAAGACTCAGGTTATGCAGAATTCATAAAGATTCAGTTTATGCAGAATTCATAAAGATTCAGTTAATGCAGAATTTATAAAGACTCAGGTTATGCCAAATTCATTAAGACTCAGTTTATGCAGAATTCATAAAGATTCAGTTTATGCAGAATTTATAAAGACTCAGGTTATGCCAAATTCATTAAGACTCAGTTTATGCAGAATTCATAAAGATTCAGTTTATGCAGAATTCATAAAGACTCAAGTTATGCAGAATTCATAAAGATTCAGTTTATGCAGAATTCATAAAGACTCAGGTTATGCAGAATTCATAAAGATTTAGTTTATTCAGAATTAATAAAGATTCAGTTTATGCAGAATTAATAAAGACTCGGGTTATGCAGAATTCATAAAGATTCAGTTTATGCAGAATTCATAAAGACTCAGGTTATGCAGAATTCATAAAGATTTAGTTTATTCAGAATTAATAAAGATTCAGTTTATGCAGAATTCATAAAGACTCAGGTTATGCAGAATTCATAAAGATTCAGTTTATGTAGAATTCATAAAGACTCAGGTTATGCAGAATTCATAAAGATTTAGTTTATTCAGAATTAATAAAGATTCAGTTTATGCAGAATTCATAAAGATTCAGTTTATGCAGAATTCATAAAGACTCAGTTTATGCAGAATTCATAAAGACTCAGGTTATGCAGAATTCATAAAGATCAGTTTATGCAGAATTCATAAAGATTCAGTTTATGCAGAATTGATAAAGACTCAGGTTATGCAGAATTCATAAAGATCAGTTTATGCAGAATTCATAAAGACTCAGGTTATGCAGAATTCATAAAGACTCAGGTTATGCAGAATTCATAAAGACTCAGTTTATGCAGAATTCATAAAGACTCAGGTTATGCAGAATTCATAAAGACTGGTTATGCAGAATTCATAAATATTCAGTTTACGCAGAATTCATAAAGACTGGTTATGCAGAATTCATAAATATTCAGTTTATGCAGAATTCATAAAACCTTAGGTTAAGCAGAATTCATAAAGACTCAGGTTACACAATTCATATCAACTCAGGTTATGCAGAATTCCTAAAGACTCAGGTTATGCAGAATTCCTAAAGACTCAGGTTATGCAGAATTAATAAAGACTCAGGTAATGCAGAAATCATAAAGATTCAGTTTATGCAGAATTCATAAAGATTCAGTTTATGCAGAATTCCTAAAGACTCAGGTTATGCAGAATTAATAAAGACTCAGGTAATGCAGAAATCATAAAGATTCAGTTTATGCAGAATTCATAAAGATTCAGTTTATGCAGAATTCATAAAGACTCAGGTTATGCAGAATTCATAAAGATCAGTTTATGCAGAATTTATAAAGACTCAGGTTATGCAAAATTCATAAAGACTCAGTTTATGCAGAATTTATAAAGACTCAGGTTATGCAGAATTCATAAAGATTCAGTTTATGCAGAATTCATAAAGATTCAGTTAATGCAGAATTTATAAAGACTCAGGTTATGCCAAATTCATTAAGACTCAGTTTATGCAGAATTCATAAAGATTCAGTTTATGCAGAATTTATAAAGACTCAGGTTATGCCAAATTCATTAAGACTCAGTTTATGCAGAATTCATAAAGATTCAGTTTATGCAGAATTCATAAAGACTCAAGTTATGCAGAATTCATAAAGATTCAGTTTATGCAGAATTCATAAAGACTCAGGTTATGCAGAATTCATAAAGATTTAGTTTATTCAGAATTAATAAAGATTCAGTTTATGCAGAATTAATAAAGACTCGGGTTATGCAGAATTCATAAAGATTCAGTTTATGCAGAATTCATAAAGACTTAGGTTATGCAGAATTCATAAAGATTTAGTTTATTCAGAATTAATAAAGATTCAGTTTATGCAGAATTCATAAAGACTCAGGTTATGCAGAATTCATAAAGATTCAGTTTATGTAGAATTCATAAAGACTCAGGTTATGCAGAATTCATAAAGATTTAGTTTATTCAGAATTAATAAAGATTCAGTTTATGCAGAATTCATAAAGATTCAGTTTATGCAGAATTCATAAAGACTCAGTTTATGCAGAATTCATAAAGACTCAGGTTATGCAGAATTCATAAAGATCAGTTTATGCAGAATTCATAAAGATTCAGTTTATGCAGAATTGATAAAGACTCAGGTTATGCAGAATTCATAAAGATCAGTTTATGCAGAATTCATAAAGACTCAGGTTATGCAGAATTCATAAAGACTCAGGTTATGCAGAATTCATAAAGACTCAGTTTATGCAGAATTCATAAAGACTCAGGTTATGCAGAATTCATAAAGATCAGTTTATGCAGAATTCATAAAGATTCAGTTTATGCAGAATTCATAAAGCATCAGGTTATGCAGAATTCATAAAGATTCAGTTTATGCAGAATTCATAAAGATCAGTTTATGCAGAATTCATAAAGATTCAGTTTATGCAGAATTCATAAAGCATCAGGTTATGCAGAATTCATAAAGATTCAGTTTATGCAGAATTCATAAAGATCAGTTTATGCAGAATTCATAAAGATTCAGTTTATGCAGAATTCATAAAGATTCAGTTTATGCAGAATTCATAAAGACTCAGTTTATGCAGAATTCATAAAGACTCAGTTTATGCAGAATTCATAAAGACTCAGTTTATGCAGAATTCATAAAGACTCAGGTTATGCAGAATTCATAAAGACTCAGTTTATGCAGAATTCATAAAGACTCAGTTTATGCAGAATTCATAAAGACTCAGTTTATGCAGAATTCATAAAGACTCAGTTTATGCAGAATTCATAAAGACTCAGTTTATGCAGAATTCATAAAGACTCAGTTTATGCAGAATTCATAAAGACTCAGTTTATGCAGAATTCATAAAGACTCAGTTTATGCAGAATTCATAAAGACTCAGTTTATGCAGAATTCATAAAGACTCAGTTTATGCAGAATTTATAAAGACTCAGTTTATGAAGAATTTATAAAAACGGTATCCCCCCTTTGAAGAATTGTGTCTTGAGTCTTATTTTGCTAAAGCTGAAGAGGTTGTTTTTTTTGTTTTTTTTCCTTTAACTTTTTTAAATTTTGTGGCCTATTTTATATAGAGAGTTATTTTTCATTCAATTGTTATGTAATGTTTAGAAAGCGTTTTTGTGATTCATGTATCCTTTCCAGACCAACTCAATCCAAACAGCGACAAGTGATTGGTCAAAAGTTAAATATGTTTCACAAATTAGTTGTAATAAATCTAGGCCAGTAAGTGTTTCAATTACTCTGATTATCTTATCTGTCCTAAAACAAACAGATCTGGAAATCCTGACTTATTTGAGGTTCCCAAAGGACTGGAGTCGGGGAACTCAGCATTAGAGAATAATGACAGTCCCCTATAGTCATCTTCACTCAGAGGAAGTGTTGCAGGGCACCACAAGGCAACAACTATAAATGACACATTATACTCAATCATTTTCTACCAATCATATAGTATAGAATAATTACAATGTTAATGTAGTTTTGTATATAACAAGTGCAATCTGTTTACGTTTAAATGAATACCAGGAGGAAATGAACGTGATACTGCTGTGCATCAATTCTAATAAATAATAACTTTAATAAAGCTATTTGTAGATAGCGACAAACTGCAATAACCGTACATTAAAAACAACTTGATACATTCTGATGTCCTCAAGAAGAACAAGAACAACTGGAGTACAATTCCCCCTAAATTATTTTAACATGCAAAATGAAATGGCATTAAAGTGAAAATAAAGCTTTCTTTGTTTAGCTAGAACACGTAGTAAAAAATTAAAATAATAATAATAATACGTGCAGCAGTGTTTGCAACAATATTTACAGCAATGTATTACATGCTTCTGAGCATACATAGTTCTACTCTTCAACAAAGGATACACATGTAACTTTATGTTCCCTTTAAATCATGCCTTGATGTGATAAGTAGCACCATTTTGCTTTGCAAACTAAAGATAGAAAACATCTGATATGAATACTGTTTATATGCAGGGGCTGCCTGGAAAACACGGAGTGGATGGCGTTCCTGGTGCAGCAGGACCAAAGGTAATTACTAACATGTGAATAGTCAAAAACAGATCTACTTCTACATAGATTGTTTTGTAACTAATGACAAATAATATATCTTTAGACTAATACAATAAATCTATCTGAAATGTGCATCAGAATGCTTACATACACTATGTATTAATGCTTTGCATATATATGAAACATAGAATGTCACATCATATACGTTATACCTACATGAAACTGAAACATCACTCCTCCTACAAGAACTATCTATCTATCCATTACTCTGTCTGTCTGTCTGTCTATCTATCTATCTATCTATCTATCATCTATCTATCTATCTATCCATCCATGTATCTGTCTGTCTGTCTATCTATCTATCTATCTATCTATCTATCTATCTATCTATCTATCTATCTATCTACCTCTATCTATCTATCTATCTATCTATCTATCTATCTATCTATCTATCTATCTATCTATCTATCTATCCATTTCTCTGTCTATCTATCTATCTATCTATCTATCTATCTATCTATCTATCTATCTATCTATCTATCTACCTCTATCTATCTCTCTATCTATCATCTATCTATCTATCTATCTATCTATCTATCTATCCATTTCTCTGTCTGTCTGTATATCTATCTATCTATCTATCTATCTATCTATCTATCTAACTATCTATCCATCCATTTCACTGCCTGTCTGTCTGTCTATCTATCTCTATCTATCTATCTATCTATCTATCTACCTCTATCTATCTATCTATCTATCTATCTACCTCTATCTATCTATCTATCTATCTATCTACCTCTATCTATCTATCTATCTATCTATCTATCTATCCATCTATCTTCTTTATCATTGCTCTTAATTGTTATAACTGTGTAGCAGAAAAAAATGATTCTCTCCCACTTTCTTGCTCTCTGTCTCCCTTTTTCTCTCTCCAGCAGGGCAAATTGATTGTTACATATTACTTGACACACACATACTCCATTTGTATCCTGTCTGAGTAAACTTGGCTGGAGGGAAATGTTCATGAGACATCTAAAAAACTGTTTATCCTTGTGCACCATAGGGTATTAACTTCTTTATGAGTACATTAAATGATCTGTGTCTGCATTATTTGTAGGGTGAACCAGGAGAACGAGGCTTGGACGGACTACTTGGCAATACTGGTCCAAAGGTAATGGTTTCCATACCATAACACTACTAGTATATCTTGATTATGAATTACATATTAAGTTTAATTTGTTCTTGCTGCCCTGAATTTTAGAGGTGGTTGAATGTTTACATGGTTATTGCTCTACGAAGAAAAGAGAAATGGCAGGAAAATGATTTTTAAAAGAAAATAATTATGAACTTGCCCACCAGTACCCCTGTACAATTAGTATTTAACTTTATGGTCATCTTTTTGCTCCTGTACCCCTGTACAATTAATATTTAGCTTTATGGTCATCTTTTTGCTCCTGTACCCCTGTACAATTAATATTTAGCTTTATGGTCATCTTTTTGCTCCTGTACCCCTGTACAATTAATATTTAGCTTTATGGTCATCTTTTTGCTCCTGTACCCCTGTACAATTAATATTTAGCTTTATGGTCATATTTTTGCTCCTGTAGAGGGTTGTAGGATTATCTGCATTTAGCCAAGGGCTGGAACTATATCCCTTATTTTCATAGCTGCAGTTATTTCCTAGCAGAGGGTACCAGCTAATCTCTTGACTGTATTCTTTATTTTAATGAACACCTAGTTTGTTTTCACCCAGTCTGCCTTGGATAAGCTGAACACAAGCCAAAGAAATAAAAAAATGCACAATGGAATAATATTGTGGTGCACCTTTGCCAGAGGCTATTCATATCAAAATATTACAAAAGCAGCAGCATTTACCAACATATTATTTAAATGTCAAATGAATTAATCAAATTCATAAGAGAACATCTCATGAAGTTCCCGGCTGCATTTGTTATATGATTGTATTATGTTGCCTAAAGACAAGTGTTTTGTGCATGTGTGATGCAATTAGCAGCCATATAAGATAAAGATATAGATACTTTTCACAATCCAATATGTCTGCCAATGATGTCACACAATTGTATAATAAAATAAAGCAGGAAATAAGGAGTTCACGTGTATTGATATTTTTTATATAGAATTTAGACCACTCCTCTTCTAGGCCTCAAATCTTATGTCCCCCTGATTAGTAAACATGTTTGCATCCGAGAAGCAAACTATTTCCTCTATAAAACCATTTTTCTTCTTTACATACAATAAATCACCACCAGATGGCAGTGCATTTCACCTGTCAGCGAATACTCTGCTATTACAAGTTGCTTTCTAACCTGTTTATGTAGTTCTAGAGTTGCTCTTCAGTGTTTTTTTTCTTTAATTGTGTGTGAATCGTACACACAATGGACTAGATTACAAGTATTGTTAGTGCGGGACGCAATAAGTAATATTGCGACCGCTCTAACTAGCGCACGTATTACAATTTTAAAGTAAATAGATGGGGGCCGATTTACTAATGTGCGAGCGGACATAATCTGCTGTTCCAGATCATGTCTGCCGCACATCGATAAATGCTGACAGCAAACGCTGTCGGCATTTATCAATGCACAAGCATTTCTCGTAAAATACTTGCGCAATTCCGCCCCTTGCACATTCACGGCCAATCGGCTGCTAGCAGGGGGTGTCAATCAACCCAATCATATCCGATACAGCTGATTGGTTTCGGCTGCCTCAGACAAGTGGCGGATGATTTGAGGAGCAGCGGAAACTGCTGCATTTGGGCCTTGATAAACCGGCCCCATGCGCTCAAGTGCAAATAAAATTTGCACTCAGCAGGTTAGCACGAATGTAAAAAAAATATTTTTTTTTTTTTTTACATGTGTTAAAAGGTATATAGTATATGACAAAGGCTATAATGTGTGTATATATACAGTATATATATATATATATATACATACACATATATACACATATAAATACATTTGTATATACATATGTATATACATATAGATATATATGTATAGATACAGTATATATGTTTAAGAAAATAATCATATATATATATAAATATTTAAAAATATAAAGAACATTTTCTTCTATATGAAGAACAATGTAATGTAAAATACTCATAACTACTTTCAGGTTTAGCGCTGTTGGTCTAATGCAGTGTCAGGTTAAGTGTTAGTTTTTTTTATTCAGCACGCTCTATTGAAGTCTATGAGGAGAAGAAGTTAACGTCTGTGATATCTGAAGTCCTGAAGTTAGCATGAAATGTGTTTTTGCGCCAGAGAGCAAACCTTTTACTTTCTACTTGTAATACATGTGCTAAACACGCGCATGGTGTTAAAAGCTTACTTCTAGCTAAGTTTGCGCGGAAGTATAAATAAAAAATGTACGCCACTTGTTATATAGCCCAAAATCTTTACTCATGTGCACGTTTTGCTAAATGCTGCACAATTTCTTTCAAATGTAAACGTGATAATATGTGCAAACGTTTGTGCACAAGAGATATCGGGGTTTTTTAGCGCAATCAGCATTCTATCAAAATCGGTAAATAGCGCTCCACTCATAATCTGGCAAAAAACTAGTATCACCACACTCTATATTTAACCCCTTCAAAATAATTATTACCTATATAACATAAACTAAGGTTGTTTTTTTGCTTGTAATGCAGAGACATCCTAATAGATCTTGAAGTGTTTAACAAACTGACCCATTTATTGGCATCCTGTAAAATTATTTCAAGAAAAAAGCATAAGATTTATTATTCAATGTTCCTGTACAAGTGAGAAAGATGCACCCCAAGGTTTAATGCATTTCCCTCTAATAGTTTTGTAGATGCTTATTCTTTAATATGATTCATCCACATTACATTTTAACACTAGTGATGCTGTAAACACATTCTATACGTCCTGCTTGGGGCCGGCAAAGCACTGCTGGTCCCGAATTGGAAACTGCTGCTGATTCAATTAGTACTGCTAGTCTGCTAGTCACACAGTTGTGTCATGTGACTAGTGCTGTTGTTAAAGGGACAGTAAACACCACAAATGTTATTGTTTAAAAAGATAGATAATCCCTTTATTTACCATTCCCCAGTTTTGCCTAATGAACACTGCTAAAGAAATATACTTTTTACCTCTGTGATTACCTTGTATCTAAGCTTCTGCACACTGCCTTCTTCTCTCAGATCTTTTGACAGACTTGAATTTTAGGCAATTAGTGCTGACTCTTAATAACTCCACATACGTGAGCACAATATTATCTATATCAAACACGTGAACTAACGCCCTCTAGCTGTGAAAAACTGTCAAATGCATTTAGATGAGAGGCGGCCTTCAAGGGCTTAGAAATTAGCATTTATTCGAGCATACCTAGGTTTAGCTTTCAACTAAGAATACCAAGAGAACAAAGCAAATTTGATGATAAAAATAAATTAGAAAGTTGCTTAAAATGACATGCCCTATCTGAATCATGAAAGTTTAATTTGGACTTTACTATCCCTTTAAAAGCTCTAGCAGATTTGAGCAAATCATTTTTACACTAAAATGGCTCTTTAAATAGATTGTGCACACGCTTTAGCAAAAAAAGCATGTGCACAAAAAGAGAAATCATGCACACAATTTATTTAAAAAAAAAAAAAAGTGTCCACTTCAGGTCTCCATAGAAATAAACTTTTATTTGTTGATTTTTTTTGGTTGAATTCAGGACAAGTAATATTTTAGGAAACATAAAGGGACGTAATTCTAATGATGCAGAAAACTGTATATAATGCAATGTGGAAAAATAATCCATTTGTTTCTTGTTTGCAGGGAGATATGGGTGATCGTGGATTGTCTGGAAGGCCAGGAGAAAAGGTAATACAATTGTGTTGTGTTGTCACCAGACCGCCGCTCCCTTAACCTCTTCGCCACCTCTAAGCTGGCGAAATTCAATCTCTGCGGTCGAGTCCGACCAAGGAGAGTGATAGCTCCTGCCTGCGCGTGATTGGCTGTTCGTGGGCAGGGGGCCGGATTGCATGCGAGCGCAAAATCGTGCTCGTGTGCAATGGTGATTACCTTCGCCACTGTCTGCCTCAGCTTTGATAAATCTAGCCCTAAACATTCTTTAAATGAATTTGAAAACCTAGAATCAGATAGAAAGCAAATACAGATGTAGATTATGTCAGTCTTTCAGTGATGTTTAAAGGGCAAATCAAAGTCTGCACCCTTCCCCCCGGTCTAGTGCAAAAATGATGATAGATAAATAGATAGATAGATAGATAGATAGAGACAGAGAGTTAGATTGATAGATAGAGACACACACACACAGAGAGAGAGAGAGAGAGAGAGAGATAGTTAGATAGATATGTAATTAATATAGCAGTTGCACTTAGTGGCTGATATATATGGCCATCTTTAAAATTATAGTGAGTTAAAAGATGTGAAGGTTTTTTCCACATATTTTTTAAGTCCCATAATTTAAATGAATACTTAATTAATCACGACTGACCAAGTTTCATTAAGCAGCCTTCAGGAAACTAGCATGTGCTAATGAAGTCTGATAAATGATAGATAGATAGATAGATAGATAGATAGATAGATAGATAGATAGATAGATGATAGATAGATAGATAGATAGATAGATAGACAGAAAGACAGACTGATATATATATAGAGTGATAGATAGATACGATAGATAGATAGATATATAGATAGATAGATAGATAGATAGATAGATAGATAGATGATAGAGATATAGATGATAGATAGCGATATAGATAGATAAAGCGCCAGAAGGGGTGTGAAACGCGTCAGTTGACGTCACCCTCTATATGTATCTACACTCCAGGTCACTGTCTGTTCACTGAGACTGACTTGTTTTATTTTGTTTAAAATAAAAGGTTTGTTTTACTCTATATCGCTCTAGCAGTTTGGTGCCTTGCTCTACATTTACATTGTACCTTCGGTTGTGCGTTAAGGTCACCTCTTTGCTCGATAGATAGATGATAGATAGATAGATGGATTTTAAAGGCATCAAATGAGGTTATGGATACAAACCACTTATGTAATTATTGTTAAGTACTGTTTTTGTAACCTAGTCACTGCATTCATATGACTACTGCACAGGTGGATGCACAAATATATACAGTGTTTGCACAGAGAGCTACATTAAGGCGAATTTGCATTGCTTTAGGGCTATTAATGTGACAGCTGTGCCAAGACAAATCAATGAATTGATGTTTGGTAATAAATTGCTGCATTAACGCTTCAAATTGCAACATGTTATTGGTAATTATTGACACAAATCATGTGGTCTTATAGATTTCTTCCTGTTTTTGGTCATATAGATTGTCATCAGCATACTAATCTGTAGTTTTCTTTCAGAGCAGTTTTTAGGGAATTAGGGAACATCAGCTAGCAAAATTCATCATGAATTACACTAAAAATAACATACAGTATCTTATATCAGATATAATATTTTTTTCTGTTACGTTCCCCTTGTCGCTATATTATTATGTGCCTTATACATACAAAGAGTCATACATTAAAATAAGTTTTCTCTGCATAAAAAAGTGATCTGATACTTAAAAATCTTATACTTAATACCCGAACAAATGTTGTTTCTGAAAGTCTTCTCAAATCATATTGTTTGTGTGTCACAAGCAGCCAATCAGATTGTTAACTATAAAAGCTATATGTAAATCCCTCCCAATAAACACGTGTTTTTTAGCTATAAAGGGTCACAAACAATACATTTCATGCACCTCCCTCTGATCTTGACTGCTGCCATTATGGAACCAAGATTACACTACAGGTATCTGAATAGAATTGCTGCACATGTGCAAACACGCCGTCACTGGAATGCAGCAAAAAAAAAAAAAAAAAAAATCAAAATGGCAGCAATCATGACTAGAGGGAGGAGGGAATAAACTCAATACTATGGGGTCCATTAAACATATGCCGGGCAGACAAGGGTGGACACCTTAACCTGTCCACCTGGCATTGAGGCTAGTGGAAAGTAATAAACTGCCCACATTTATCATTGCACAAGCCGCCACTTGTGCAACATTGCTCCCTGCTCATGTGCAGCCTTTGATGCACAGCAGTGGCTGTCAAACACCCATTTGGTTTAATACAGATGGATCGTAAACTGCCAGCTCAGAGTTGGCGTATATGTTAGGAAGTAGTGCCGAAGGCACTCCAAAGATGCATTCACAGCTTCTTAAAGGGATAGGAAAGTCAAAATGTAAGAATAAGAGCATGTAATTTTAAGACACTTTTAAAATCACTTCTTTTTTTAAATGTGCTTTGTTCTCTTGGTATCCATTGTTGAAAAGGAGTACGCACACATCCTATACTAGTGGGAGCTAGCAGGTAATTGGTGCCTAAATACATTTATCTCTTGTGATTGGCTAACTAAATGTGCTCAGTTAACTGAAAGTAGTGCAATGCTGTTCCTTTAGCAAAAGATAACAAGAGAATGAAGCATATTTAATAATAAAAGTCAATTTGAAAGTTGTTTAAAATTCATGAATTAAATTTTTTAGGTTTCCTGTTCTTTTAAATGGAGTCTCATGCTTATAGAATTTATTTAGGGCTAGACTATAAGTGGAGTGCTAATTTATTGCGCATGCGTAAACGGGGGAATAACCAGCCTATATGATAAGGGCCCCAGTGTGTGATTTGTGCTTGGTCCCCTTCCGTGTTTTGTATATGTCTAGGGTGATTACATAAGACTGCGAACCCTTGACTTGTTCCCAGTTTGTTTGATTGAGAGCCTGCATTATATGGCTGTATTAGAAACCCAGGTTTTAGGAGAGACCTTGACGTGGTACCTGGACTTGTCCATTTGGCCAGATGCGGTAACTAACTTTTCCAGTTTTGCTTTTAATCTTAGTTGAGAGCTTGCAAGTGAGTGCTGGACTTTCTCTGAGTGTTGTATCAATGGCTGGGTTTTAGCCTGAGTTGAGGCTGATATAAGGGCTTTAAATCAGGTCAAGGCAGATGAAGTAAAAATGATTTGCACAAGCCTAGCTACAGATCACACAAAATGCAACTATATTATAATGTTGCTGCGTAAAAAGTATGTTGTACTTCCCTTTATAGTAATGTATAGCGCTGTTGCTTGTGACCTGCCCGTATGGGGATTTGATTAAACGTTTTTGAACCAGAATTTAGATTAGAAGCCGTTTTTGCTGTCTCTGTTGCCATTATGTACCATGTAATAGATATTTCAGAAGCGAGTGAGATCTTATCCAAGGTAGGTCATAAGTTCAATACACATATTATTCTGGGTGGCAGTAAGTTAAGGTATATTGAGAAAGCCTTTAGTTAACCATATGATGTTGCCTCTTTCTTTTCAGGGTGAAGCAGGTCCACCTGGATTGGCTGGAAATGAAGGACAAAAAGGAGACAAAGGTAATCAGGTAAGTTATAGCTGTATGCAATAATTATATATTGGATTTTGTATGTAAATATTTGTGTATGTTTGATACCTAATTTCTTAAAGATTCAATAAAAGGATAGCTGCAAATAAATAAATACATCAATCATACAAGAGTATCCATAGGCAGCTGCATAATACCCATGCACTAATTTATTTATTCTAAGCATTGTATATTTAAATATAGAGTGCACATCTTGTTAGGGTGGCTAATAGTAAAGCTGGGTACCAATATTTCACATTAACAGTGGACAGGTATAGTAACTGGATTGAGATGCTGTTGCAAAAAGTATTTTACATCTCTCATAGAAAGCAATAACTGTTGATATCAGTTGTGTGCTAGTGTAGCTTGGCATAGTGCATACCTAAGTATGCTGCTGTTTTCCTGGCTTTAAATAGTCCAATAAAGAAAATAGAGAGACACTCAACTGAGACAGAACAAAAGCTAGAACACCTTCTGTGCTTGTTCAGAAGGCAAGTGCCACTCAGAGTGCAGTCTCTCTTAGCACACTATGCATTTCACAGAGGAGAAATATCAATATACCCTAGAGAGATGCAACTGTACCTCACTGATGAGGCACAAAGAGGCTGAAACGTACCCCTGGGGTTTGTTGTTTCCTTTTGTTCAGAGAGAATTGCCTGGTATTTCAGTACTGGACTGTCATTGGACAGGTTTAGACATATGCTACAGGATATTTCTTCTCTGTGAAAGGCATAGCGTGCTAGAGGAGACTTTGTGGCACTCGCCTTATGAACAAGCACAGAGGTTTTTCTAGCTTTTGTTCTGTCTCGGTTGAGTGTGTCTCTCTGTTTTCTTTTGTGACTGCTATATGTTATTTAGTAATTGCTTAAGCAGTGCAGGAGATCATTTTAATCTCACCCTATCTGAGTTCAGCAAATTACATTTGTTAAATGATTG